>NC_045649.1:10575000-10645000 GCF_009829145.1 Chiroxiphia lanceolata | reverse complement strand
CTGTTGGGGCTGTCAGGGACATGATATTACTGCGTCAGTCCAATGGTTTTAGTTGCCCTTTCTCTGTTGAACTGTAAGCACTGTAGAAAGTGAAGAGGGAAGAATGCCTAACTTTCCCATCTAACACCTAGAGGCCTGGGTGACAGTTTTGGATTTGCCATCAAGAAATAATGCAGGTAGTGGGGATGTTCTCCCCCATTTGCCCTCCTGCCCCGTATGCAGTACAACCGTGGATGGGGCCTTTCCAGATCCTCTTCCGTAAGAATGGTATCATCTGCAAGACTTGGGCTCACCAGGAAGAGAAGAAGAAATTTCACCTTTACAGCCCAAGGTCTGGGGCATTTTTTGGATTGCATCTGATTTCTGTATAGAGAGTTTTTTTATTTATATTTCTTAGAGAGTTTTTTGTGTTAACGCCCCTCCTCCTTCGCCGAGAGCAATAATCATCTTGTTCTCTGCAATGCAGTTTTATGATCAAGCACTTCTGATCTTTTCAAACTTAGCTCTATGTTATACATGTATTTTGAAAGACATATTTATGCCACTGGTCCTGTGGTGCTTAAGGAGGAGGAGCCCTTTCTGCTTTGTGTGTGTGGCCGTTTTGTTTGTACCTCAGCCTCCTTCTAACCTGTGATTCTGCCTCCTCTGCTCTTTGGTTGGGTGGAGGGCAACTTTTAAGTGAAATTGTTAACATTCACTTGATGGGCTCATAAGGATCCCTGTAGGTGCCAGATAATGGTAGGTATGGTGTGGAGAAAAATAGGTATAATAGAAGACTTGAACCTATTAAGATCTTGATCATCTTATTCTTGAAACTTTGCTTAAACTCTAAATCACTTATTAACAAGGCATTTTTGTGTTTTATATAGAAGATATAAATCAGTTTATCATCCTGGAAAACACCAATCTGAATTTTGCAGTGCAATTAGTGACGAGATGCAGGTCTATATTGGTATGGTAGGGACCTCAGTGAGTGGGAAGTATGGGTTACAGCCTGCAGGTCCTCCCTAAGCTCTGCCCAGGGTGTCTGATCTGAAATCTTTTCCCTCAGGTCTTGTGCGTGAGAGGAGGAGAGAGTGTGTGTGCAGGGAGTGCTGGAACTGAAACATATAGATAGAGTCCAGGTGATGGAGAGGTTTTGTATGTGCAGATACAGTTTTACCAGTCGGACAGCTCCGTAACCATGGCCATCCAATGGCTCCGCTGTACTTGTCAATCTCCATGGAAGTTCAGGGTTTTCTAAAGAAAAGACTAAACCGTTTCCAATGGTGCCAGAGTGGGTGACAGAGAGCTTGCAGTTTAAAGCCACATGATTAAAAATAAGTTTCTTTAAAGCCCTGAATTCTGTTTATAAAAATAGATGGTGAACATACGGTACAACATAAAAATCCATGTGGTCCTGCAAAAAAAAAAAAAAAGAAAAAAAAAGTCAGAAAGCACTTTAGCCTAAACCAGATGTGCAAAAGAGAGCTCCTAAACGTATTTTGTATTTTTTATTTGTGTGTATGTGTTTGTGTATGTGGGAGATATTTTTGGTTCCTGCTAGGCTTCTTTGCAGCAAAGCCCCTTTCTAGAATTTACTTTCCTTTATTAGAGTTGCAGCTCGGCTTTGTGTGGGCCTCTGGGGGTTTTGGCCAGCCGTTGGCAATTTCTCTCAGACACCCAATTACCCCTGACGTCAATGCCGTCTCTCCCATCTCCCTTGGGTGCCCACATTTTTTCCTTTGTAACACTAATAGCTGACTAGCTAAGTGCCTGTTATTTCCTTGGCAGAAGATTTGATTGTGTTTTGGGCCGGATACTAAATCCAAAAACTATGTAAAAATGTCAATAGGTGAGTGCACATTGATTTCGGTTAGTCACAGTGATATTTGAGCCCCTTTGGGGGCTCTGTCTGGGGAAGTATTTTACAAGAAAGATAATATAACAGAAAATTACTGGAGCTGCACAGGTCTCTGGTGGATTTCTTAGGGGCCTGCTAAGTTTCTGTAGAATCAACAAATGCTTTATTAATCTAAATTTGCGGTTTTGTTCCTGCCTCTCTTCAGACGGCTCGGGCTCGCTTGGAGGAGGCTCGGCGGGAGCGGGGCGGCCGGCGGCAGAGCCCGGCCCGGCCGGGGGGCGGTGGGGAGGCCGGGGGCGGCCGCGGGCCCCCTCCCCGCCCGGCGGAGGGCTGCGGCGGCAGATAACGCGGGGGACGGAGGGGGTCCCTGCCAGCTGTGCGGGGCCGGCGCTGACTGGGAGCGGCTGATAAGGAGCCCCGCGCGGGAGCCAGGCGGCAGCGCCGCTCCGCCAGCGCGCTGCGACTGGCAAAGAAAGTTAAACACAACTGGTCCGGGGGGCGGGAGGGAGGGCTGCGCTGGAAGATAATGGTAATTGATTGAATCAAAGTCGCAGAGCAGCCCTTGGTTTTTTTTGTTGGTTTTTTTTGTTGTTTTTTTTTCTTCTCTTTTTTTTCCTTCGCAATTAATTTTTTTTTTCTAATTTTCAGGCCGAAAGTATCCGAAGAGCTCAGGTTGCGCCGAGCACATGCTGCACTAAAAGATAATAAGCACATGCCCTCTTCAGCTTTTTGGGGGAAATTCAGGCCAAGAAAAGGCACAATTAAGTAAAATGCAGGCCCCTCAAAGTTAGAATCGTGCCGCTCCAAGCTCAGCGGAGCGTGCTTTTGAGGACAAGGAAAATCAATGGCTTTGTCAGGTCGCCGGGCTGTGTGCTTGCAGGCTAGCAGGACAAGCAGTCAATTTTGCCCTCAAAGGCAGAGGATAGTGACACCAGAGAAGGGGATTGTCTGGGGACTCTGGTGCATGGCGTCCACGAATTAGGTGTTTCTGCAGCTCTTCTTCCTCTCCTGCTTCCCACCACAAGCCCATACCCCATAGCACAAGATGTCTGTACAGGAAAACAGAGATTTGTGTCGTTTGTATATTTGTACAGTTACTTTCCAGGTTTATTTTAGCCAATTTGGCTCTTTTTTGTTAGCAACTAGTCAGCCAGAAATTTTTCTTTACTTTTTGAGGGGATTTCCCCAATACAATGTTCAGGAGCAGTAGTAGTTTGTGTGCTTTGAGTAAATAAAACCTTTTAGTCTTTGGCAACTGCATCTGCAAGCAGTAAAATCTTATGTCAGCACAGCATGTCGAGTGCAGGATACCTAATAACTAGTAAACCATTAAAAAAAGTCTTCTGCTTGATCAGACAGGGTGCTTAATGTATAGTGCTGTATCTTGCCTAGCAGGTAATTAGTACTGAGGGGGGAAAAGCCTCCCCTGTGGACCATGACACCATAGACCTAAACTGGCATTTTTTCACACGTTAGAGTTTTCTTTCTTTAGTGGAGGACATTTCCTTGCTCGTTTTAAAAATCATTCTCTAAGAATTAACAGACGGTATTAGGGTATTGTATATCTTAAATGAACCTTGCAGGCTCTAACAGTGTATTCTTCTTCCCATATAGCCGCTGGGTGGGTAGGAAAGCAGTCTTGTAGTGCCAGAGGACTAGAGATCAAATGTTGAGTAGGAAAAAAACCTCCAACCCTCACCTGGGAAATAAAAGTTAAGCAGGGGCTATGGCAACCCACATTTGCATAAAAAGTTGGTTTTATTGGTTCCCATCCTGGAACAAGTGTATGTATGTATGGGCTAGTGAAATGAATGGGCCTTATTGGGGTAAGACACTGTGGTTTATCTTATCGTGAAGAAGCTGGGATTTTCACTGGAGCTCTGTCATGTCTTCCTTGGAATGGCAGCAGAAGATTTCTTTGTATGTGGGCCAGAGTTCATAGGATTTCTTCTCAACTCCTGAAACAGGGTAGCATTTGCTGGCTGTATGGGTGGGAGCAGGGTATCCTGAAGCCCCGAGTGTTGTTGCTGTGAATCACAGCTGATACCCTATCAAACAGACTAATGGGTCTCCTCTGCTGAAAGAGCTGGTAATCTGCCTTGTCATGACCACTGGTTATGAAAGGGGCAAGTCAGCTGTGAAGAAAGATGACTTTCTTGAAGGCACCATGTAAAAACTTTGGCCTAATGCCAACATAGCTATTGCTGATCAACTTTGGCAGGGACATGGTTCAGATTAGAGAGTCCTTGTGTGGAAAGAAGAATTTTTTTCTTTCTCCTTATAGGCTTGAGAGCCTACGGGGTTAATGCTGCCAACCTCCCCTCTTTGACATTTCAGGTTCCAGTATAATTAAAACCACAAATGTAATGAGCTCTGGTCTCCTTGGCCACTGCAGTGTAACTAACAGGGTGACACTGTCCTTCTCTACCTTAAATACAGCTGATGAACTGCCCCTGGGCAGTCAGATGTCTTTAGACTAGAGCAGTGTTTGGTAGCACCCCTTTCATCCTCCTCCGACCTTTCCCAGCCTGGCCAAGCTTCCTCATCCTGTTGGCCTCAGAAGTGCTGACAGCGATATGGAAAACAAGTGCTGAAACAAAAACACTGTGAGGTCATTTGTACAGATAAAAGTGAGTAAAATTCATGGAGATAAGGTGCACCCACACAGTGCCTGCCTACCTCTGTGCTAAGGCACGTTGCTGACAGCAGGGCTGCTGCCAGGGCTGTGCCGTGGGAGGCAGAGCCACTGCTGCTGGCACTGAACACCCACTGGGCCAAGCCACCAGCCCTGCCTGGGAGGGCTGTGGGGAAAGGACAAAATCTGCTTCTGCTGGAAACACTTAACAAATGACTCCCATGCTAAGGGGTGATGCTGAGTTTTTGGGGTGTTGGCCAGTCTGTAGGGCACTGGCAGCTGGCAGTCATGGGCAGCTGGAGGAAATGGCCTCTCATGAACAAACTCCTGAAATTAAAGGGGGCAGGTTTTAACTTAAAACTGAAACAAAAAGCACGCTGGCCGCGCTCTCCTGGGTCGAGGCACGTTGGCGACTGTAGGTTTTCCTGTGTTGTGTCACCTCCACTGCGGGTGCCGCGTGTGTGAGCCCCAGGCAGCCACAGCAGAGCCGCCACGGCAGGACAGACACGCTGCGCTCCCCACGCTGAGGTGGGACCTGTTCTCCTGACCCACACACCTGTCTGTGGGGTGGAGAGGGGCCAGGGGCTGTAGTGGGTGGAATGGGACATGGGGAAAGGGATGGCGAGGGCGTAGGCAGGGGTAGGTGGAGGAAGTTGTGGGAAGCAGGGGGGCAGCAGGCACCGTGTGGGGGGCACAGTGGGGACAGCACCTCTGAGGAAAGAGGGAGGCTGTGGCCACCAGGCCAGCCAGCAAATACTGGGGCGAGTGTTGGTGCAAGGCAGCTGCAGGGGCTGCTCCTTGTCTCTGTCCTTGTCTGCCCCATGTCTGGCAGCGCCGCGGGGTCTGTGCTTGGGGTGCCTGTGGGCAGCTGCCCACCAAGGGGGCTGCCTGCCCAAGCTGGGGCAGAGGCAGAAGGTTTTACTCAGCTCAGGGAGCTGCAGGTGGCACCTGCCCTGGGCTTGTGCTTTCCTCCTTCCTGCAAAGGGGTGATTTTCATCAGCTGGGCTGGAGACAGGGGGGATTGCATTAACTCAGAGCAGGTGCCCTGGGCAGCCTCCTGAGGGGCTGTTCCTCCCCAGCCTTGGGCAGCACAGGCTCACCCTTACCTGTTTGACTGTGCTCACTCAGGGTGCCCACACAGCAGAGAGAGGATCCTGCTCTGCCACTCTGGCTGTCCCTGGGGCCGTGGTGGCACCTCTGCTGAAGTCCCCTGAAGCAGAAGTGAGCTGTGAACCACAGACCACCAATGAAAAGCATTTTAAGTAAGGACATCAATGTGGCATCTTTCTCTTGAGCTTCAAGTGGAGCATCAGCTGATGAACAGTCTTAAGGTTTGTTTAAAAACTGACTTTTATCTGTATTCCTTTGCCTTTCCCAGAGCAAGCTCAAAAGGCACACTGTTGGATAGTGGATAAAGGAGGACAACTGTATGTTAAATACCTGAAAGATACCTTCCCAGTAGTTCACTGGGAAACAGGGTTTTACACTTGTTTTGCCACATCCTAGCTTTTAAATGTACAGTAGGATATAGACAACATACTATGAGAAAAGCTGGGCAAATTCCTGGAGCAATAGAGGTAGGAGAGTAATAACAGGGTAGCAGCTGCTTGGGAGGTGGCAATGGATGGAGGGGAAATACCAGCGTGGGAGGGAGCAGAAAAGGAAAGAATGTAGAGGGAAATGTCGCCCAAATGATTTCTGTCCCTTTGGTAAGAACTTGGGACATTTATGAGTGAAGCAACTCCTGTTTTTCCTGGGATGTTTCCTCTTCCCTGCATTTTTACAGGCCTGTGTGGCCTTGCAACCCTCTGCAAGGTCCTTGCAGGTCCTCTTCCATTCCTGGATGTGGGTTACACCTATTACCAAAGTGTCATTAAGGTATAGCATGGTCTTCAGGTGATTACTCTGACACTAAGGTTGTTTTTGCCATATAATTTGCACAGTTTCACTCAAGTCACAGCCAGAACATTGCATCTGCCCCAGAGAATAAGAGAATTCACTAGGTTGTTTTAAGTTGGTGCTGTGGAAGCATGCAGGAATATATCCAAGTTAAAGGGAAATGGTCAGATTGGTTGCAGAGTTCATCAGCTTTTTAGTTGCATTAGGAATCTCACATGAGTCTTTAAAAATGTTTTAAAATTGAAAAGCTTTAAGGTTTTTTTGCACAACTCATTGCACAAAAATGATCAATATGAGTATGTATCTCATACAGGATAAGAAGGCAAGTTCAGTAAGGCATCAGTTACTTTAGGTTTGAGCTCCATGTACATGAGTAATAAAAGTACTGCACTCAAGCACACTAGCACAGAAATGGACATGGGAACCAAATGTCCTGGTTCTAGGAAGCTTGGCCAGGTAGTATCTCCTCTACCCAGTGAGAGATGGGCTTCCAGGAGCTAGTCTATTATAGTAATTTTTCTAATAAAGTATCTTAAAAAAACCCATAGTGATTATATTTTCTTCAATATGCCTGGTGACTTTCTTGTGGTAGCAACAAAATGACTTTGAGAAACAGTTTATGTGGAGGTGATCTCCATGTGTCCTTTCCAGACGAAATTACTCTGCAATTGATCGTTTTCAGAAAAAAGAGATCTGTAGCAGAATGTGAAGCTTGAGTTTTGTTTCTGGTGCGGGTTGAAAAGGCTCAATGAGCAGTGCTCTGTTCTAGCAAAGTTAAATGAGAATTAACCAGGTGATGGACTTCCACAGTCAAAATCAGAATTCCACAGTCCCAGCGGCAAGTGTTGCTTGAATTCCTGGGTAAATCACTCAATTAGCTCTGCAAGATGCCCTTCTCTTGAGTTAGAGACCACTTTAGGACTTCCCTCCCTTTGCAGCAATACCCTTGGGTTTCCAGAAAGTGAGACAGGAAAAGGCACACATGCTCTAAGTGACGGCAGCTTGAGCTCATTACTTTTGATTTTTAGATACACTGGCATTGTCTCAACAGCATTGTCTCATATTTATGAAAACAGACTACTTATCTAGGGGAAAAGTGTGCTTTTCATGCATGCTTAGCCTGCTCCAGTTATGTATGAGGGCCCAGACAAAGCACACCATGGCTTGGGCAGCCCCAGCATCTACTCTGAAAGATGCAAAGGCAAGACACAAAGTGGAGATAGCCCTCCCATGCTACCTTCTAGCAGCCCTGTTTGGTGATCCCACTATCTTCCTAAGGTCCTTTGAACAAATGCATGAAAAATAGCTGAACTATTAGAAAATTAGTCTCTCCCATGAATGAGCATGTTAGCATTTTTGTCGTGAGATAAAAAAATTAGTCTTATTCAGCACCATCCCTATTAATTTGCACTCCTTCTTGTTAATTCATTTTGGAGTGTTTTGGAAGATTTCTCAGCATCTACCAGTGCATTTTGTGGGACAGTCTATGGAAAGGACAGAACATTTGCTGAAGAGCCTTTACTGTATTTTCCCATTAGAATTTCCTACTCAGTGCTGAGGTTTCAAGAGGCTTTGAGTGAGATGGTTGAGCCCCCTTTTGAACTCATCATGGATTTTTCTTTTCTTTTTTTATTTCCTTTAAAGTTTATTTCTTTCCTTATGGCAACCACCTTTTGCCAAATGAGTAAGGCACTCCAGTTCTTCCAGCCTTTTGCCCCATTTACCACCTTCCAAAAAGACTGCTGTGGCTGTATGACTGCATCTCAGATTTTCCCTGGAGTGATCTCTGATTTCTTTTCAATCAGTTCATTTAATTGACCATGTTTATTTCCCTAGCCCTTGTGGCTCCCTGAGTGCAGCTATTCGTCAGAAGCTGGATGTTAAGCATCCTTTTCATGTTTTACCTGGAGACTTTCTTAAACCATCTCATCTGTTCTTAGCATTTGGGGCTAAGCCCAAAAGGGAAGCTCTCTCAATCAAAAGGCTATCTAAATGGATAATGTGGTACTTTGAGACGTGTAACAAGGAGGCAAATGTCCCAGTCCCACTGCTCCCATGCTTATCCCACCAGAGCCACAGTAGCTTTGAAGGCTTGCTTGGGCAAGGTTCCCAACGCGGATGTTTGCAAGACAGCTAACTGGAACTTGGTACACGTACCTAGCATACTGCTTAGATGTAGAGCCTAGGCATGATGCCCACTTTGGAAAGCAGCTTTGTAGTCTATATTTGCTTAATTTAGTCCTCAGCTGTCCTGAGAATGGCATGTTAGTGTCCAAGAGCAGGAAACGATGGAGGCAACTTTCATCAGAAAGAAGAAGTAACTTGGCACTCACTAGAGTTTGGAGGCTAAATTGCCTCTTAAAAGATCATCCTTACTGCTTGTCTAAGGAGTTTCCAAGCTGTAAATAGGATGGGAAGAAGGATGCCTTTGTGTCCTGTGTTCTCCTTTTCTAGATGTTGTCTTGGTGACGTTAGCTTCTGTCTTCAAAGTCTATAAAATTCTGTTTGAATGCTTTTCATGCTCTAGTTTGGCATACAGCATAAATCCAAACAAACTGACCTGAGACAGGAATGCATTTTCCTCTTCAGTGAACTTCTGTCTGTGTCCACTTCTAGTATCTATGTTAGCAAATACAATTTCTTGGGAACATCCCAGAGCTTTTCTTATCCAGAATATTTTTAAAAGTGACAAAGCACTGTTATTTCCTAGAAAGTTTGGTCAGCTTCTTGCACATGAATTTTTAAATCACTGTTCTATTATTTCCTTATGACACTTATTTTTATACTGTCTTTTTAAAAATAAACACTGGGGGTTGGACTAGATGATCTCCAGAGGTCCCTTCCAACCCTTGCTATTTTGTGATTCTGTGAAACATAAGTCAGGAGTAATTAGACAGAAACGCACCACATTTGAAGCATAAATAGAAGGAAGTAAATACTACAATGTGTCACTCCAGTCAGTGATCAAACATCCAAATTTTAATCTTGATGGCTGAGTTAAATAAAAAGAGATCCTTTTAAATAACTTGACATTCCCTTAATGATTCATGAAAGGTAAATCTGAACATTTGACTTCCTTGAAATAATACAGCTAGTTTAAATTTTTATTATTTTTAAGTCTGCAGCCAGCACGCTGGAGTAAGTTATTTGCAGTGTATTTTTAAAGTCCATATTGAAATATTAGCCATAACTGTCTGTTGTGTATAAAAAGGGGGGGGGTATGTTTGAAGTTTAATCATGCTTCTACTTATGCTCAGTCCCAGAGCAATCCTTTTTTCTGCTGCTGAGCTCAAACAGCTAGTAGCCAGGTTTGATCTGCTGCCCCATGGAGCAGTGCCCTATGTGAATTTGAAGTTTTCTCAACCCAGGAGGCCTGCAAATAAAGACTAGCCTCAGGTAGCCAGATCTCTCCTTCCCAAAGCAGCTCCTGGGGCGCTGCCTGGAGCAGTCCTCCTGAAATTGTTACAGGCAATTGCTATAGACCATCTCCACTACTGCCCCTCTTACCCCTCCTTCTCTCCTCCCTCCTGGCATAAGGGAGGAGTTTTGGAGTCCAGGAGTCCTGTTTGACTTTAATAAAATGAAAAAAAATAAAAAAAATAAAAAGCAGAGCAGTTTGTAGGGAACTGGCACAGACTATGGAAACAGGAGCCACAGCAAGACAAAACCCAGTGGCCTTCAAAACTTTTTTCCCTTCTTTCTCACCACATGACTTGGAGGATGTGGACAGTAATTAAAGGACCCCCTAGCTCCTCATTTTCTGTGCCTGGTCCTTTGATCTGGTTCGTGTCGGGTAGCTATTTTCATTGTTCCTGTCTTTTCTTTTATTCTCACCCAGCCCCTTTGATGTGAGCAATGATGATCTTTAATTCCAAAATAGGAGATGGGCAGGATAGCAGTACTGGCCTTATATAATGCATCTTTCACATCTTATTTTTAAACTTGAGCATAATAGGTGTAAGTCAGAGCCTGGGGAGCATTAACCCTTTCCATGCAGGGGAACTGCCGAGGAGGTTAAGAGCCTATCACTTTTGGTAATGTCAGTCAGGTTAATCTTCTGTAGATGCCTACAGATGCATTTGTGAAAAAGATTATTGTTGTTATTATTATTAATATTATTATCATTATTGTTATTGTTATTTCCCTGCAAATATGATGGATCTCGAAATATAATCTGGAGGGAGTTTGTCCTAATTGTTCCCATGTGGGAAAAATGTGCTGAGAAAGAACAGTAAAGCTAATGCAGTTATTCTGACTGGCTTCACTTGGCAGCACAGTGGGAGTGAAGCATACTGTTTATTAGTGTATGTTAATAAACTATAAGGGACAAGCTGCAGGTGGTGGTTTATAAACTGTTAGCTCAGGTAGGATAGATGACAATATGGAGGTTATTAGCAGGAGAAAAGGGCTGGAGGTTCTTATTGTCTTGAAATCACAGAGGCCCGTTATGACTCTGTGTGCTGCATCTTCATCTCGGGACACACAAACCAGGTAGCTGCACCCAGCTGGGGTGGTGGCACCCACGGCACTGGGGCTGGAGCACCCTGGTGCCAGACGACCTGAGGTGGCACATGCAGATGTGCCAGCCCTCTGCCGTGCCAGGGCATTCCCCTGCCAGGCTGCCTAGGGTGGCACATGTGGCAGCCCTGTGCCACGCTTTCCAGGGTGGCACACACGGCACCCCTGTGCCACACTTTTGAGGGTGGCACACACGGCACCCCTGTGCCACGCTTTTGAGGGTAGCACACTCGGCACCCCTGTGCCACGCTTTTGAGGGTGGCACACACGGCCCCCCGTGCCCGCCGTGCAGTGCGGGGGAGCCCCGCGGCGGCCCCGCAGCCCCAGGGAGGCAGGTGGTGCCGGCTGAGCCCCGTGCCCGGGGTGTCCCCGGGGAGGCTCCGCATTACCGCGGTCCCCATCTGCCTCGGCGGAGCCTCCTCCCTCCGGGCCCCAGCAACAATGGCTCTGCTGCTGCTGCTGCTGCTGCTGCGCCCTGCCCGAGCCGGCCCCGGTGACATTTGCAGGGTTCAGCCGTCACAGCGCAATTCGCTCGGGAAATGCGGCTGTAATTGTAAATAGGTAGCCCAGTATTTTCAAACTTAAGGACTCAAAGCACCCGCGCCCAATTTAACTCTAAACGCCACGAAGGGTGGGGGGCGAGGGAGGGGGCTCAGTTTTCCCCAGTGCCTTTTATTTTATAAGGATTTGTGACTGTCTGAAAATCCTGAAAATTAGAAGTCTGCTGCTCAGCCACTTCAACATTAATGTTTGAACATTTCTGTCACTGTTTTTCATGTTCAGAAGATCTAAATGGGCACAAATTTTTCCTAAAAAAACCCCCAACATTGTCCCTGTTTTCCTGATAGAATTTATTGGAGGCAAAATATAATGAGAATAAGAAATAACAGAGAAGAAGTGAGGATAACAAAGACTAAATGTAGCATTGGACAGAGGATAATATGCAGTTTGAAGAGTCTGATTATGCTTTAGTTTAATGCCTGCCTTTTTCTTTTTATTCAGGTCTGAAACAATTTTAGATGTGGATTTATACCGTCGTGCCACCCGCTCCTTTAGGGACATAAAATGTGTGTTGTGTTTGTGCAGTTCTTAAAATAACAGCTGTTTATTAGATAACTTTCAGAACGATTCTTATTATATGTTGTGGTCCTGCCTCAGCAAAGTACTTCAGCAGATGCCCAACTTGAGCACGTGACTGGACACGTAGGCTTTTCAGCTTGCACTTGCTTAAACCTGAGCACATGCTTAAATACTTTGCTGAAGAGGGGCCAAGACCAGATGTAGTGAATACCTATAATTAACTTTGTTAAATGGCTTACAATATACCACTTGTTTCCATGTGCTTTTAAATTTCGCACTTGATTATCATTTGGGCTGAACTACTGTGTGTTTGTCCTTGTCTGCAGAACACTTTTTTCATTAAATGCAGTTGGTTCCATGAGAATATTTCTCAGTTAGGTGTGAAGGAAGAAAAATACTCTTCCAGTTCTTCCAGTACAGTTTGTCTTTAATACCAGTGGGTTTGTAGCTATGGTGCTCCAAGGAAATAAAGGAAGGAAAGGTTGTAGAAAGGAATAATATTTCACTGGAGCAGCTTCTGGAGTTGGAAAAAGTAAACTCACTTCTGAGACCTGGCAGAGGGATGTGGAACCTGTAATCTTGTCCGCTTTTTCCAGCTATATCAGCTAATCTAATAATAGAAGCTTATAGGGCGATGTAATTTCTTTTTTTAGACAGAGCAAAATAAACATTGAATTGCAAAGGGGAAAGTTGGCACCGATACATTCCTCAGTGAGTACTAGTGCCCTTTCTTGAGTTGGAAGGAAAAAAACCCTCTTTCTAAAGCAACCTTGTTTTAAGGGCTCAAGCACGCCCAGATAGCCTCTAGTTAGGTTTCAGCAGTCTAATGAAGCCTGCCTTTTTTGTGATTTCACTGCACATACTCCCTGCCTGCCTTGATTGGCAGCTGGGTAGCAGACCTCTGCAGCTGTGACAATTTGCCTGAGGGAGACTGTAAGTGTCTCATTGAAACTTGCATTGTAAAATCCTCCAAAATGCCTCCCATAATATTAGGCACAGGAGAAAAACACAGGTGTGAAAAACTTTCACAGATCCCACGAGTTCAATGTCTCTTGGCAGCTTTGGTGGATTCAGTGTTATAATATAAATTTTAAACTTGCACTTACGAAGCAGAAGTTGTTCCATCTTCTGTCAGAAGAAGTGGAGCAAACTGGCGGCGCTTGCACTGCGCTTGCCTTCCCAGGATGGTGAGGACTGGTTCTCCACTGGTGAAACCTGTCTACCTGCCCTAACTCGGCAGCAGATTCCAGCACAGAGAGGACACAGGTGTCCCCACTGCTGAGGCATTTTGCTGGCAGAAGTTTTAGGAGCTCATATTTTCCGACTGAAGGCATGGTTCATACTGTCCAAAAATGAGTACTCGATGATTGATTCTGCTTCCAATGAAGGAGGAATTTGAAAACCTAAGTGGTGTCTCAATGAAATCAACCTTCCTATATGTATGTACGATTCTAGCATTTTCTTTTCCATTGGTTAAGTAGCTTAATGTACTCCTCACTAGCACATAGGCGAGATTCAGCATTGCCAGCATGACTGGAAGATGAATCTCAGCTTCTGAATGCCTGATCCTTTTGCTGGTGTGTTTGTTCCTAACTGCTTGCCTGTGTGTTACAGCAACTTTGCTTCTTACATTTGCCATAAATGAATCTCAGTATGACTGCAGCCTTAAGATCTGGCACTTCAGCAGTCTCAGTAGGTTCAACACAATATTCAGGAATTAAAGTTCTGAAGAAATGCAAGCAGCTAAATTTAGACTTAAGAAACGTGCCTGATTTGAGTGAGCTGTGGGTATGCTGATACATGGAACTTTCCCTGCAAGCCAGCCAGGCTTTATTTGTTGCTTAAAGGGAGGAGATTTTAGTGTAGTTGGAACATTTGATTTGCTTTCTTGAATTGTTTTTGATTAGTGACTGAGTGCAAGGTTAAGCTTTAATAACATATCCATTGTAATAAAATCATGCTGGTGAGTGATACATGTTGCTAAAAAGATTTAGATACACAAGTCTGTTAAACTAATATAATTTGGAAGTGCTCTGGAAATAAGCACATAAAATAAGAACCAAAGGCTAATTTAAAGACTTAACTCTTTCTGGGGCTAAGATTGTGGCCAGACTGGCCTGTTCTGGGAAGCTGGGTTAAGGAGGCAGCATGGCTGAAGCCTTGATAAAAGAGAAACTGTTTCGAATTTAGTAACGAAACGTGTTAATGCATCACTGAGTTTCTGCTGCGGTGAACTAGTGACAGACCCAGTGAGTGAAAGCTGAAAACAACAAGTATTATTTAGCCTTGTCAGATCTCAAATTCAAATTATGTTCAAAAGTTTCATGAGAGACTCTCAGTACTCTTTACCTTCTCTTCTGAACTAAAAACTTCAGTCAGTTCAAGACAGGTCGATGATGCTGTAATGTGTAGATTTTGTGAGCTGATAGTTGCAGTAGGGCTGAGGTTGTTTTAGTTTCAGATTTTTATCAGGGTTTTCTGCTCTCAGTGCTTTCTGCAGACTGTCCTAAGAGCCATGAAACTTGTGCTGATGTATAGTGATTCAATGTACTGTAAACTACACAAGAGGGCTCAGTTTCATGGATGTGTAAAGCTTTTGTATAAATCTTTTTAGTGGTGTCAGTTGAGAAGCTGAACTCAAAGTTCAGCTGAGCATTAGTGGTATCAGTTGAAAGCTCCGTTCGAGATAGCTGCTGAACTAGGCCGGTTCATTTCACAGTTACATTTTAAACAAACTTTGCAAAGCAGTTTGATATTATGTTTCTTATTTCATGCATGGGGAAATCGAGGCACAAAGTTTCTTACCTCTACCATATAGTGCTGCTGCTGTGTTACTGACTGCTGTGTACTGCTCCTTGTACTGCTCCTTGTACTGCTCCTTGTCTGGCAGGGGAGTCTAGTTTGTGAAATGGAGGGGGTTTTGTCTCTTCGTCTAAATGTCAAAGCTTGGGAAAGCCATTGTCTTCTCTTTTATGGCAGTGAACATGTTGTCATGTTACTCTCCTTACCAAGTAAATAAATGAAACTGTAAAGGAAATGGTAGTTACAGAAGAAAACCCTAACACTGTAGTCCAGAGCATCTGTTTTCTACTGTATTTTTTTTCCCCTGGTCTCTTTTTGTAATTTACGTCCAACACATTAAGTGACAGAATTTGGCAGAGTCAGATCTGTACAGTAGAGCTTAATGGTTATGTAGCAGGGAATAAATAAAGCCCCTCAAGCCTGCTTAGTTCTCATCCATGCACGTGAGCAGGGAGTGGGGGAAGGAGTGTTGTATTTTTCTTGGAAAAAGACCTTTTCGGTTTCTCCTAATCTGGCACCTGGAGGTCCAGCTGTGCTAGCTTGAGGCTGTGTGTAGTCTTATGCATGGGAAAGATGATAGACAGGCCGCTGTAGAACTTGAAATGTTTCACGTCTCTACAGACAATATATATAGCTATATTTGTGAATAGTGGCAGTGCAAAATTGGAAGTGGAATTTACTCTTCAAACAATGATTTGCCAATTGTGCTGCAGTCTGGACTGGTTTCTGTTGTGATTTGTGGGGAGGACCAGCAGCATGTGGATTTTCCAGCTTTGCTTGCTCGTGCTACAGCAGCTATGGAGCCGCCGTGCTTGCCATCATTGCTTCCTGTCTCCATGAGCTGACTGCAAATTATTTTCCCTGGGCTGAGCTCTGCACATGGCCTGAAAATGTGTCACTCCGGTTATGTTTGGCTTGGCCCTCTGCTATTTTATACCAGTTTCTACTTCAGTGTATTTCTATTGGCTTAATTCAAGGGCAATATTTCTAATTTACTTGGGTATAAGTAAGAGTATTGGGTTCATTACTCCTAGCAGTTTAGATCTCTTGATGTATTTTTGTTCTTCAGTCACACAAATGCCAAGGTTAATTTGCTCTTAAACACTTGATTTCCTAGGACATAAAAAGAGACTCCATATTTAAGGAAGAAAATAGAGGACAGTTTTATTCTGCAAAATGGTCTAGGTTGGGGATGGTGGGTTTTGTTTGTTTGTATTATAGAACTTAGAAAATGTTGAGTTAACATGTGAGAACAGAGAGATTTAATTTGCCCTCACTGGTACTCCTGGATCTTCTGGATTCCTCAGCTGTGGACTGGGAGCTGATATGGAGTGGCATGTACTTGGCCCAAGGTCTTTCCAGTGCCTTTTGTAATAAGTGATTTTAATGGAGAACTTCTCGCAGCAGAGGAGAACTCAGAGATATATTTTGTGCTTTAATAAAGATGCTGTGTCTCCACAGTGTACATTACTCAGTGAGTTAAACAAGCATCAACATTAAAACAGACATTATCCCCTGCAGTGTATTTTCTTAGTGCTTTGTCCATTACAGCTCTCAAATGATGAGGTTTCTAGTCCTTCCTGTTGGAAACAGCTCTTTTCTGATGTTTATTGCGGATGTCTTCCTGGTGTCTGGCATAAAATTTTGCTTTCTACTCTCCTCCTACCTTTCCCAACGTGCTCGATGGAATGCAGTGATGGTGTTTACCATACGTAAACCCCTTGTAAGCAGTTCCTGCCCCTTCCTTAGCTGTTCTTTAACAAAGATACACATAATCAGACCTTTTAACCTCTCCTCATAAATCAGTCCGTCCAGCCCATTAATCACTTCTGTTTCCCTCTTCTGAATTCTCTCCAATTTGTCATCATCCTGTGGCTGGGGACAGCTCGGTGACTGCAGCCCTGCACAGAGGTTCAGTGCCAGCCCACTACACCAAGGGCCAGGATTTATTTATTTTGTCACTTTCCCTTTTCTTCATTCCCAGTCAAAATATATCTCCTACCCACTCTGCATAATCACTTCTTTAAAACATTTATGGAGATAATTTGCAGTCTTACAGACCCTCTATCATTCTCTGATGTCAAATTAGCAGAGGTTGGAAGGGAAAAGGATTGAACGTGACACACTTTGCTTCCCTCCCTCCCCTCTTTCCCTGACTCCCCACCCCAAAATAAACAACACAACTCTTCATTTGGTGCATACTGAATGAGAGGAAAGAGATAGCATTAGAGAGGAAAAAAGACACTGAAAATATAATTGCCTAATTGTGAATCCTAAGTAGTGCAGGCAGCAGGGGCAGCCCTGACTGGAAGAAATCAGAGGGTCACTAATTCATACTGCCAACATCCTAATTAGCTGTGCAAGTGTAATGTTTATATTGTTGGGGATGGATTACAATACCCATTGTAGAATGGAAAGAAATAAATGAATTGTGTCAGTGGAGCTATGTAGAAAACACTCCTGCCGCCCCATTAAACCATGAGAAGTAGCTTAGCTACTAAAAAAAGTTTGTTTTCAGGCTGATGCGCAAGTCTAATTGGGTTTCCAAAGAAAGGAACATGTTTTAATTATTAATTAGAAATCAGAGGAGTAAAAGAGTGGAAATCTGCTTCAGCTGGAGGTTTTGCTCAATGCTGGATTTCTCCTTAATAAGCTGAAACATTCCAGGCCTGCCTTAGTTAGCGGTTGGGTGCAGTGGCTTTACTCGGGGGGTAGACATCTTAATGCTCATGTAATTATCATGTAATTATTTTGTAATGTGGGATCAAAATTTTGCATGGATGGCATTCTTTCACCGAACTTGAAAAATAAAAAAGTTGTGTTCATTAATGCAGTGATTCAGTCATTTTGGTCTGAGAAGCAGGGTTCCCTCATCCCCCTCCCTCTTTCTTTAAGACACAAATATTTTGAAACAGTTCTAGAGATGGTGACCTCAAGATGAATAGAATTATTTAATTTGGGTTTTGTTGAATATTTATCAGATTTCTTGTTGGTAATACTGCCTTTCAACACAAGTGTCAAGTGGGTTGCAATTATCATCAAAGCTGATAGGTACAAATAAATGATGATCCTGTCTGCTAACACAGGGCGTGCAGGTTCATAGAGAGGTATTTTTGTGGAAGTCGCTTTCTCTCTATGAATTTTCCTCCCTGTTGCCATTGAACTACTGGAATCAAAGTTGTTAAAGACTGATAGATTTTGTCAGAAGATGTTAAGTGGATTATGGACCATCATAATAAATATTCCCTATGGAGTGACAGGGTATGTTGTAATGAACAGAGTACAGAGCTGCCTCTTTTGACTTGTGCTTTCTAATGCCTAGAAATATGCTTGAGCAGAGTTATACTTCTGTTTACAACTGCAGACAGCTTGCCTGCACAGATGAAAATGTTACTGGGCGAGTGCTGTAGCTCTTACTACTGGAAATCACTGACAGCTCAGATCCAAGCAGAATCTCAGGTTAAACCCAAGAAATTACAGAACATAGCAAGAGCCGCTGGATGTTTGTGCCGGATGTTTGTAGATGGATGTGTGTTTTAAGGGGAACTGCCTGTTAAATGTCTCGGCTTTAATAGGGAAAGGGGACGGGAAAGAAGAGCACTATGACTCCATATGGCTCCCTCAGTGTGGCAGTAAATCCTTGTGTTAGTGGGGTGCAACTGTGAGTAAGTACAGAGCTGTCTCTTGATGTTGCTGTTTCATAGTAAAAAATCCATGGAGGAGATGGGGAAGGATGTATAGCTAATGTGGAATGGATGGCTTCCTTCAGGGTTATGGCTTCCATTAACTTCTAGATGTGGTATTATGATAAACAAAATGTCTGACTTAAGATAACAACTGTTAAGAACATTTCAGTTGGCCTTTTTTCATGTGCCTGCTGAAATTATTATGTTGGGAAATGTTTGGTTTGGATTCACAAAAGAAGTTAAATATCCTGACTGTGGGCCATTGAGCACCTGTTTCTACTTGTTAAGACTCAATATACCTTTTTCCAAAACCTTGTTTTAAGAAGTCTACGGGAAAAAGTTTTTCTTTATCAGATATCTGCATGGTACTGTTCTGTGTCTTCTCTGTAGTTTATTTATATGCTCTTTAGTCATGAAGGATTTGACAAAGATAGATAATAATATCAAGAAGGGACACTATGATTTGTGCTACTACCAAGAGCTAATTCTGCTGCTGTGGATTGTAAGATGGCCCTGATTCCCCTCTCTACTTACAAAGTTTTTCCCTATTATCAAAAAGGAAACCACCTTCATGACTTGTATTCTCCCAGCAAAAGTCAGGTTAAGCTTCATAGTGTAGTGGAAGTAACAAGTAATTAAGAATAACAAGCAATTGTGATTAAAAACTCAAAAGAAAACCTTCACTTTCAAGGGGCCATATGTTGGTAAAAGTGCTCCCCAGCTGAACCATATGGATGAGTGGAACGTGGGATCTCCTGCACATTGGGAAGAGGCCGTAGTAATTCGTGACTTGACATAGTATTGCCGTGTTTCCTTTTGATCATGCCAGGCATCCACAAGGCTCTGTCACATCCTTGCAGGAGAATGAACGTGGGTCTCTGTAAACTAAGTATCTTATGTTCAGAGTTAAAAAGCGAGTGGGCCCTTAATTAAAAAAAGACCAACTTCTAACAGACACGTTTGTTGCCTTGGTCAGATGATGATCTCAGTGATCCTGTCCCTTCTTCTCTTTTGCTGGAAACTGGAAAAACAGTTGCAAGTGCCATTTTGAAGGCTGTTTTGCCAAGTGTCTGGCAAATGCTTCAGGTCAAAACATCCATCTTTTCCCTCTGTGGGCAAAGAGCGAGCTCAATTCACTTAGATGTTCATTGGTCACACTACGAAGACTAAACACACCATCCAGTAAAATGTTTTAGCTTGTAGAGTGGAACCGGTCCTTTATTTTGTGGAGGCTGCTTTATCTTTTTGTGGAAAAGAGAGCACAGACAAAGTTCTGCTGTGGAGCAACAGGGTTTTAGGCTGAGATTAGAACAAGCATACACACAGATATCTTAGAAAGGGACATTGCAAGGCCTCATATGTGAGTGTGTGAATCTGTGTGATGGGACTGCTGACACTTTGGCTTTTTGAATGTATGTTCTACTGTTGTGCCTCATGACACAGCCTTATAGAAGAGCAGGTCTTCAGTAGAAGAATGCTTCAGATCACTGGATGCTTTGTGGTATCACAGATCCTGCTTGCCTCATCTAACTCAACTGCCAAAGTAATCCCCATGATCAGACTTTGAAAGCAGCTTCTCTGTGCCATCCTGTGTCATTCAGTTGACAAAAAAAAGTTGACAGAAAGGCTATCCAGAGGGAGCTGGACAAACTTGAGAAATGGGTCCACAAAAACCTCCTGAAGTTCAACAAGTCCAAGTGTAAGGTGCTGCATCTGGGTCCCAGACGTGAGTACAATCTGGGAGATAAACTCATTCAGAGCAGCCCTGCAGAGAAGGACTTGGAGATTCTCATGGATGAAAGGCTGGACATGAGCCAAGAGTATGTGCTCAGAGCCCAGTGGGTCAACTGTGTCCGGGGCTGCACCCAAAGCAGCGTGGCCAGCAGGGCGAGGTAGGGGATTCTTCCCCTCAGTCCTTGTGAGACCCCACTGGAGTCCTGCATCCAGCTCTGGGGTCCTCAGTGTTAGAAAGATGTGAGCCTGTTAGAGTGGGTCCAGAGGAGGCCATGAAGATGATCAGAGGGATGGAGCACCCCTCCTATGAAGACAGTTGGGATTGTTCAGCCTGGAGAAGAGAAGGCTCTAGGGAGACCTCATTGCAGCCTTCCAGTACCCTAAAGAGGCTTATATAATGGAGGGAGAGGGACTTTTTATACAGGCAGATAGTGACAGGACAAGGGACAATGGTTTTGAACTGAAAAAAGGCAGGTTTAGATTGGATGTTAGGAATTCTTTACTCAGAGGGTGGTGAAGCACTGAAACAGGTTGCCTAGAGAACTTGTGGATGCCTCATCCCCAGAAGTATTCAGGGTTGGATGGGACCCTGAGGAACCTGATCTAGTGAATGGCATCCCTGTCCGTGGCAGCAGGATTGGAACCAGGTGATCTTTAAGGTCCCTCCCAACCCAAATGAAGTGAAGGCACTGTTTTCAACTCGGCAGTTTCTTCATCCACTGCAACTTCAGAAAGCTCATCTGTTGTATGGGCGAGGATGTGATTAGCAGCAGTGACATGCTTAGCACTGCTGTGTGATTTGCAGGGGTATTTGCGAGATGCCTGAAGGGTGTTTATGTTCATGTTGCCATTTTCAGTAATCAACTCTTATTGATTTTTTTCAAGAAATCAAAGTTCTTTTATAGGAAAAATTATGGAGGTTTCTCTTTCGTCAGTGGATCTTTGATTTCTAAAAGTTGCAGTGACATAGAAGCTTTCTTGCTTCTTGGCCCCCTGTGCTTCAGCACATGTGTTTCATGTGGAACATTTGCTAGTGTACTAGGTTTATTCCTAAGCTATCAGTGGAACAACTTGCTGCTCCCTTGTTCTGTGGAAAAGCTGACCCTCCTCAGTCACCCTTAGCACAGGTGAACCCCAACACAGCCAAAATAACGTGTGTATCTAAATAGCATGCAGGCAGCATCAAGTTTGGGAGTTCAGTAGGATACTGTTTGCAAGTCCTTGCGTTACACATTATCAGTAGAAATGTCTGTAATGGAATACGTACTCTCACACAAGCCTTAAATTTGCCCACAAACACATAGGTACAGCTTTAGGTATTATTTAGTCTTCTTTAGTTCAGGGAGGCTTCAGCAGTCGACTGCACTGTGGTGGGTCAGTGTTGGCTGGCTGCCAGATGCCCACCCAGCTGTTCACTCACTCCCCATCCTCAACAGGACAGGCAGAGACAGTAAGACGAAAAGACTCATGAGTTGAGATGAAGACAGGGAAATTGCTTAGCAATTACTGTCATGGGCAAACCAGACTCGATTTGGGGGAAACTAATTTTAATTTGTGCCACAGGAGGGCTGGGAAATGGGGGCTTGTGGCCAGTCCAGTGATGATCAGTCAGTGGTGGTTTTGTCGAGGAGCCGGCTGGATCCAGCACAGGGCAGCCCCTGACCTCTTCTCACAGAGTCCCCCTGCAGCCCCCCCACTGCCACAGCCTGGACACACACCCCCAGTACACACACACATCTCCCCCTGTGCCGTGCAGTGCAGGCCCCGGCCAGCCTGACCCCTGGCCTCCAAGCAGATGTCTCCAACTTTTCTTGCCTGCTGTCAGGGTAAGTAGGTGATGGGCTCTCACCCGAATGTTGATCCTGAGCCCAGCTTGTGGAGGCCCCCTTTGATGTTTTATTTTGGCTGCTTGCCAGGGGGTCCAATTTTTAAAGCACTAGGATAGCGATCAGATTATTTTTATTATCCCTGCTTCAGAATTCAGCTCTGCAGACGTCGTTTCCTGCACTCTTGCTGGGTAGCTAGTTAGCAAAATGTCCCCGGGAAGGACGTGCCACCAGATGCAAGATCTGTTTCTGTGATGCTGGGAGGATTAACACAGGGACTGCAGAAGTTGCCTGTCTGTTCAAATGTTAATGTCAGAAACAGTGGCTTGCTCTTCACTGCTTTCTTCATTTAACCATCCCAAAACACTATTTGGTGTGTAAAGAAAAGCCTTTCTTGCTTTTTTTACAGATACCTGGTGATGTGTGCTAGCATGTTGTGGTGCAAGAGCATGTGTATATTATAGCAAAAGTCAGTCTAGAATTCATAGCTGCCTGGAGTTTTCTATGTACTTAGGTGGGAAATTCAGCTTTATCAATCATAAGTACCATTCAGATTTATGTACTGCCTAATTTATTAATCTGAGTTTAAAAAAGGCAAAAATGTATCTGATTCATTGAATATAATCTTTTGGGCAGATCAGGAAGATGAAGAAAAGTACTGAACACTTGCTTGGCGTAGAAACCTTCAAATATTATCATTTGATCTAGAAATAAACTGGCAGAGCAACAAAGGTTGCCTATATTTAGCGTTCATAGCATTTTACTGCTAGATACAGTGTCTAACTCAAATGTCAGAAAATAAGAGACTTTGCACAAAAGCTGGGTTTTATTCATTTTGTGACACTCTTCCTAATGCTACCCAAACCAGCATGTGTTGGTCTAATGACCCTTCTGCATCTCCATTTTTATATCACTGTAGCTATTTGGAATTTGGAAATTCTCAATTACCCTGTGCACTATAACATTTGAAACTGTGCTTGAGCGTAAATGTATTTTGATGCTCCTGTTTGCTTTAGATGGCAGAAGCACAGAATATAAAATAGAATATATTAGCAGTTTTTTGACTTAAAGATATCATTTATTGTGACATAGAAAGAGTTAATCTTAGACTTTTAGCTCTGAGCTTACTTTATTGAGCTTCTGGATACACGTGTTAATTTTCTCAGATGAGGGATAATGGATGTCACTTGAGAAGACAATACTGATTTGGGTTCTTTCATAGTTTGTGGGTTTATGTCCCACATGGTATAGAAGCAGGCTCTGGGAGATTGCCTGAAATATGCCTGGCCTCTCAGCTGCACTAAAAATAATTCCTGCTTCCCTTATTTCTAGATGAAATTCTGAGATGTTGCAAACCTTACCAGCTCCTTGTTTAGGAAAAAGGTTTCTCTTTAGCTTTCAAATAACAATAAGGGAATAGTCTTTAGGTGGGACTGTTGTATTTGCAAACTACTCCTTTGTAAGAATGCATGTGTGTTTTGGAGTTTTGTTGTTTTGTTTAATCACTTTTGGTATGAAGTGTTTGTGATTGGGTGACCTTCTTTCTTTGAGAGCAGCAGGTTCACATTGGATTTTGGCAAAATGGGTTTGATCGTCCTTGCCTTACTAAGCACTAGCACCTAGATGACAGTAATTCACCCTCTAATACCCCCACAAAACCTATTTATGCAGAACTTGACATGATTTGCAGTCTCTGTAAAGGGGGAACATAGGACTTAAGCAGTGCTTAGAATTAATTTTTTAACCTTCATTTCAGTTATTGGTTGAAGTATCGGGCTCTTCAGAAAACTAAGCTGTTCTTGCTGTAACCTGGCACTTAGCACCTTATAACAGAGTTGCACTATCAGTTCTGTGGCATTCACGTGTCTCCCTCAGAACTTGAAGGCAGAAAAATTGCAAGGGAAAATGCTGCTCAGCATTGGAGAGTTTAAGGCAGCCAATTAAACTGATCTTAGTAGTGATAATAGTCCAATTTAAGCCAACTCAATCACAAACTTTTTATTAATATTGACTTACCACTGTCCACTTTAACTGTAACACATTGCCTGCATTGAATGCCAACAAGCATCCCAAAGTCAGAGTACTTGTTTGAGATTTGTGATCCACAGCACATACGGGTTCAGAGGTGATATTTTATTTGTTTGTTTCTGGAGATAGAAAAAAATGCTGGCAACTAATAGATTTTGGAGAGGGTGTTTTTTTTCCCCCCAACACCTATTTAGGGAAATGTGTGAATGGAAAATTTTGTTTCCATGAATTCAGATAACATCTGTATTAATATGGTATATTGTAAGGATCATTAATGTTCAGAGTATATTATCAGGTGTTTGCTAATGCACTTTTGATGAGCTTTAATGATGCTTGCTGTAGTGTTTTTTCATCTTTTCTCTCCCTCTCCCCCTTTTTTTTCCTACTCGATTGTAATAATGACTTAACCCAGGTGGTAGACTCTATCCAGAAAGTGCCCAAGGGAAATATTATTCCCTAGAACCAGCAAACATCACAGATAGTCATTGAGTTCACTATGGAAGTTTCCTCAGGAGGGAAGATCTTGGATCTCCCCTTGGGTGTCTGGACCTGCTCCCCATTTGTAGTGTAATAATTTGGCCTTGGGATGAGGTGGAGAAATGTCAGAAAGAAACAAGATGAAAAGTGTAAGTGGAGGGGAAAGAGAGAAGCCAATAATGCATGGTAACTTTTGAAATTAATGATTTTGTTAAAAAATAACTTGTAATAGAATAGGATCCTGGAAAATATTGGATTGCTTGGAGATTATTAGTAAGGAGCACAGTGCAGTTCAAAATCACAAGACTGAGTATATGTACAAGGATAGGGATTTTTCCCTTTGGATGTCCTGGAGTAGAGGTTGGTTGTGATCATGCTAGAAAATACTTCCTTAATATTTGTCTTTTATAGCTCTCCTAATCTGCACTGTCAGTCAGTAAACATATTTTCAGGCCCTAGTTTCACGGTCCTTGTTGTGCCATCCAATGGCAGAGAAAAGCAAGCTTCAAAGTGAGCGTCACAGACACACTGCGGCTTCCCTGAATAGCCACGCTGTCTGAAAGTGCAAAGTGAAAATACAGTCAACGGTGATAGAAAAATACTACAAATACTTTGAACTGAGCAAGTTCTTTGTAGTAGTGAGTTTGCAGAGTGTCAGGTATCACTCACTGTGTGCCATTAAGATTTACTGGCAGTAGCCAGCGCATGCACCACAAGCAAGAGTAAATCACGTCAGTTGTTTGAAAGATGGTCTCTTGTAAGTTTACCCAGGTTTACAAGCACAGGAGAAGAAGGGGGTTCTTTGTTTTCTTATATTTTTTCTGAATCTTTGCTCCATTGTTTGTAGACGAATTCAAAAGTAAAGTACCCAGGAAGAAAATTATGCTGTTAGGTTGCTTTTGGCTATGCTATATTGAAAGCTATACTTTGCAAATGTAATCAGTAACAGCAAACGGTGTACAAAGGGAAAGGAGTCGTGTTGTTGCACACAGTGCTTTCCATTTGCTATACAAAAGCTTGTTTCGGTAATTTTGTGCCCTCTGCTTTCCAATATCTTTCCTAGGCAGCAGCTGAATGTGGGCCCCCGTTACCCCAGGGCTGGGCATGTGTTGTGGGGAGACCTTTCACAGCAAAGGGTGCTCCCAGCAGGGAGGCTCAGGCACAGCTCTCCCACCAGTGACCATTTTGTCTGGAATAGATTTTCCTTGAGGTCGTTTCTACTTTCTGAAAGCACTTTGCACCATCTCCTAATCCACTCACATCTGCCCCTTTTAGGCTGCAGGAGCCCCTTAATATTCTCCACGGATGGGGCAAGACTAGAAGGACGCTCTGGAAGTCTCCTAAAATGGAAACGAAAAACCTAAGTGATATCTGGCCCAAAACTGTTTTAGATTTCTCTTGGAAAAAGAGGCTTTTTAGTGGTCTTTTACTTCTGGGAGCATGGTTTCCCTCCCCAGTGAGATGCATTTTATGTCAGCTGTTTCTATATTAAAAAAAGTCTCCTAAAATAACTGCTTTTGGCTTGTCAGCATCTGGCAGTCCTCTCCTCCTCAAGCAGGCACCACCAAGGTCCCACACGAGCACAAAGGACCTCTCCCTGTATGGCCCCTGCGGAGAGGGGGGTGCCTGGCCCGGCCGGGGTCACAGGTGGGGCAGCCCGAATGGATTGCACTGCGGTTGCTTCTGATGTGCCTGGCCCGTGCATGCACACCCCGATTAAATTTCTGTTCTTGTCAGTCCATTAAACCTCCCAAAGTGATTTGTTCTCCCCAGAGAATCAAGGGAGAGGGGGTGGAAAGGTAAAAAGAGAAAGGAGAAAAATAAAGAAAGGCTGGCGGGAGGAGAGGGTGAACCAAAAATGAGTAAAACAGAGCTGCTCAATCCAATAGCCAAGTATTACATTATAGACTCCCAGTTTGGATATAAACAAAATGTTTCCTTAGAGCAGAACCGCATCCAAAAATTCGAAAAACTGTTTTCCAGAGCTGAAACAGACGTGTTCTGTCCTGCCTCAGGAGTGGGAGATGGAGACTTACCTCTTGCACCCCTGCTTCCCCCCCAACCCTCTCTCCCCACATGCCCACGCATGTGTCAGGCCCCCATTTGCACTGTGAGCAGCCAGCAGGATGTTTTTGAGGGGTTACTTATGTTTTATAGCTGGATCCCCGGGTGGTTGCTGCTGCCAGGGCAGGCAGTTGGCTGTCCTGGCTCCTGCAGCAGTTGTTCCTCTTGCTGCTGCCGAGTCCTCCCCTTCCTCAGGCCAGGCCTGTGAGTGCTGCCGCGGCTGCTGCAGCTGGAAGAGCCCAGCCCCTCACATCAGGACAAACACCATTTTCTGCCGTCCACCTTATCTCTGCTGTCTGCCCTGGGTTCAGCTGCCTGCCTCCATCTATGCCATCCTTGGGCTGATTTCCATTGTCTTCTCATAGCACCGTGTTGGCTTGCCATGTACCCCGATGGCCCTGATTTGAACAGCCGGCTCTGTTCATATATTGTTCAGCACTGCAGAATTGGGTGGTTTTGGCAGGCTGGTGGTCTGGCTTGCATGGCTCTGTGTCACAGTGACCACCACACAGTGGTTTCCCCAAAACATCCCTTCAAAGGGCCGAGGATGGAGCAGGACAAGGCTGCATCTCTTGATGGGTTTCGGGTCAACCAAGTTCTTAGCTTTGGAGAGTCTGTTTGTCTTAAAATATCATCCAGCTAAATTGAAAGTGTTTTCTAATGAAACAAAAAAACCCATGCCAAAAGACCATGAATGTTGTCACCAAAGTTAATAAAAGTAAGGAAATTAATACTTATAGTTGACCTCCAATACCTAGGCACAGTGGGGTGTAGCAAGGAAGTAGTTAGAAAGGCACCATGGTGAGCCCTAGCAGTGAATTACCTTACTTTTATTAACTTTCTGACAACCTCAGTGAATTTCCTTTCTTTTTATGAAGTGATTAAAAAAGCTAATCAGATCATGTAATTAAAATACATAATTACACAATCTCAGAGTTTTTCATAATTACTGTACATGGTAAATATTGTTACCTGATAACACTTTGCACAAAAATTCTGACAGGAATTTGTGTAGGATGGTTAGGCGATGTCTGCTTTCCAGTGTTTGCAATGGAACCTTTCCTAGTGACACGAGATAGATAAAATGTCTTAAAATGGAAAATATAGCGAAACTCTAAAATAATGACTCGGTTGTCCTTTTTTAATGCTTTTGTACATATTGGGCAGCTGGTATGTGTTGACACGGTGTGTTTCTGTGCATTTATAATGGCTGTTTCCTTTGTGCTCACACCTCTGCTTCTGTTTTGTTAGGCACCACCCACTGGAAAATGGGTGTTTTGATACAAAGCAACACAGTAAGAAAAAAAATCAGATCAGATCCAGTATCTCAGTTCCAGCCAAAGAATTAAATTAAAATGGAGTCCCTCTTAAGCCTGTGTACAGTGACTTCAGGGTAGGCATGATGTTGCAACCTTCCTGAAGTCAAGTAGCCAGGAGGTCCTGGACTATGGTTATATTCATAGGAAATCCAAAGATACAAGGGGTGATTATCCTGAATAATGGGAAAATTGTTACCAAAAAAAAAAAATTTGATGTGACTTTAACAATCAGTTCCTAAAATTCCAGGGCCCCAACCTCTAATTGTTTGAAATTGTACAGAAGATGCTGAATCTTAAATGCAGGCAGACAGTTCATACTGATGGGGAGCCAAAGCTGTTATTCATAATTCTTGGTACTCATACTTTCATGTGCTAAACTGAGTATGAGATGGAGGAAGTGGGTTTCAGTTTCACAAGTAATTCTGGCTAAAAGTGTGAGGAAGCAGTTACTGAATTTTCATTTGTCTGATTTTGTTTTTGCACGAGTGAGATGGGCTAAAGATCTTATTTCAGACAGCAGCCCAGGTTATCTATGGTCAGAAAATTGTTTTATCCTGAAAATTTTTGCCTTACTGGCCACAACTAAAATAAATATTAGAAAAGCCTTGACAAAACAGGAAATTAATTTGTGAATTCTATCTGGGGAACCTTGTTCTGTCAGTGTTCTATGGGAGGGTTGCCCAGTTGGTGACTCTGTCTGGGAACGGAGCTTTAGCTGTGGATTTGGGAAAGGGTCATGACAAAACCCAATGGATTCCAGGGAGGTGGCAAGTGCTTTTCGGTATTTAGGTATTTTAGGACACCAGGATTTTTGCAGCAAGTGGTCTAAGCTTTAAAACTCTGTGTTTATGAAAACAATAATTTTTCATTTCCTTTGGGGGTATATGTGCATGTTTTCAGCCATTAATTGACTGGAAATGGTTTTTTTTAATGTATCTGGTTCTGGAGGTACAAGTGTGTCTGTCAAACCTCTGATCCCTGATTTCTCAGAGAGTTTTTGTTGGGTTTTTTATGTTCTTTTACTGGTTTTTTGACCATTTTTCCTCTGCAGGAAATATGCCTCCACCCCAAAAATCCATCTCCAGCTTTCACCCACTTTTTAATTTAGTGGACTATTCTGTACAAAACTGTACCATTCTGTAAAAAGCTTTTCTGTACCTGTAGTGTCAAGATGAATTTTTCTAGGGTACATTTGATCTCTCCCCACTGCCTCCTCATTTCTTTTACTGAGTTGTTTAGTCTATTAACATTCCCAGATACTTTTTTGTAAGTACAACCAGTCCTCATCATGTGGACAAAGTTACAAAGCTATTGACTATAGCTTTTCCCTTTATTTTGTTTAATTCTCTGATATCAGTGCCAATGCCTGTGTGAGACTGCTCTCAAATGGAAGAAGTGCTGTTAGCGAGTCGGTGGGGAAACAGATATTTGTTTGCAAGTGCCAAGACATTTGCTGTCCCTCCTTCTCTTCAGGGATAAATTGAGATGATTCAGTGTATGCTCCAACCCTAATTTTAATCCCATTTAAACAAATAATTGTGCCCTGCACCTTTACTCATTATAAATTCGCTCTCTCGTGTATCTGTGGCCAAGGCACAGAGACCAGTTACTAACTAGAATAAACTGTACTATTCACATTGGTGGGAGGCAAAAAAACAACCACACACGTGTGGTCAGAAGGAAACCCACATTGCTGGTTAAACTAGAGCCAACTGAATCCAGACAACCAGCACCTAAGACTGTAAAACAGTTCAGGAGGAAGGTGTCTGTGCTGTTGGGGAGCTTTCGCCGCCCTGTTGCGGTTCGTGGGCAGTGTGTGGTACCTGCAGCTGGGGCTGGAAGTGCAGCCGTGGCTGGAGGGGAGGTTTCTGCCAGGCTCTGCTTGACTCTTGGCAGGAGCACAGCAGGGCCGGAGGGGCTGTCGTCTCCTGGTTGGATTCACTCTGGCTCCCCAGCTGCGCTCCCCACTCCTGCCTGCCTGCACTGATGAGCATCCTCCCTACGGGAGGCTTTCTCCGGAGCGTGGTCGGTGCTGACTGACATCCTGAGAAGCCTCTAAAGAATTCAGAGATGCTCAAAAAGTCTCTCTGCAAACTCGTGGTGTAGATGGGGCACAGCCTGGGTTGATCTCAGTGCCTGGTGTCTGCAGGAGAGGGATATCCAGTGTGCCGTGACTCCGGGGTGCTTGGAGTGGGCACCACTGGGGTCATCCGCTGCAACTGCACAGGAGCTCAGCAAGGTCGGGTGTGGGATCCCTCCTTGGACTGCACCAATGCGGTGTGAGCCCTGGGATAACAGACCTTAGCTGTTGCCACAGCCTTTCTTTTGAAAGCCTGAGAGCACAGTCACACGATTTGTCATCGGGCCCTTCAGTCAAAAGGGCAAAGATGTGCTGGAAGGAGAGAGCAGCTTTCAGTGGATGGTTTTGTTGTGTGGTGCAGTGCAAGTCCTCAGATCACAGATGCTGGGTCACTGACAGTTAAACTTGAAAGGATTCTCATGCAGCACGTTTGTTGTAGGGGAACACTGGTGTACCAACAACAATTCTTACCAGGTGGCAAATACTTTTGTTTGCTTGCTTGTTTTCAAAGTCTCTTCTTGTTTAAAATGATGGATGCTGCTAGTAAAAAAGGAGTAGCATTACCATACAGCATGGAATACACATCTCTCCGAGGCAAGCCATGCTGTTTGGCTTTCATCTTGCATAGTACAAAATCTATAGTTATTTTCTTTTTAAACCTTTCAGTTATTTCTGTCAGGTATTGATAAATGGAGAATTTCCTTCCCATCTCTCTTTCATGCAGTTCCCCTCAGTCCAGTCACAAGCGTCGTGCAAATTCATGACTGATGTCTATGATAATCAGGAACGTGCTTCATGTTCACCAGTGTGCTTTTACATTTGTGGGTGCTCTTTTTAGTTTTAAACTAATTATTTTTTTAAAAAATTGTTCACTAATAAACCCAGAGCCCTAACTAATTGTACTTTGCCATAATGCATACTGTCCCCAAGGGATGAGAGACTTACTTAGCTGGAGCAAACCCCATCTCCAGTCTTGGGTTAGGTGAGGCTGGCAGCTTCTTCAGCTCCAGGGATACCCACTGGGGTCACTGGGGCACACGAGCCCCTCCAAAACCAGGCAGATGAAGGCCCTGGGGGGCTCCACTCCCCGGACCTATGGAAACTGTGATGTTTGCAAGTGCAGCATCATTTCCATTCACGGTGTTTGCATGAAATCTTGACTCTGAATTCATGAAAGGGACAGGGAATACATGCACCTTTCTGAAAATATCTCTACATTGAATGGGATGTATTTCATATTTATGTCATTTGAATTTTCAGAAGTGTTAACTACTGTTCCTATTGAATTCATTGAATTGATGTGAATACACAACACATTTGGAAGTCAGAACAATAATGCATGTGCATAGCTGTAGAACAGGTTACTCGATACTGTTTGTCACATGTAATTTATTGATTTTTCTTCCATTCTTCTTTGAAGGCAGTATAAAATCTGGTGGTTGTTGGTTTTTACTGTTTGTTTATTGCTGAGTAATTTCAGCCAACATGTGTTTTTCAGCATTAGGTCTATTCATCATGAACATCAACCCATTAAAATTGTAAGCGCGTCACAGTTTTCCCACCTAGATCAAAATGAGAGTCTGGAACTGCCTACTTCTTTCTAACTTAACAAGCTGGTTTTATTTTCCCCTGCAACTTGCTCTAATAATATGACTAGCTTTAAGTTCCTCAGGCTGGAAAGCTTGGCAGTAAAATCCTGTGCAGGGCTGAGCTTTGAAACATGAGCTTTTTCTCAGGTTTGAAACATGGCAATTGTCTTTTCTGCTGAGCACTGATGGAAAATACTCATTTAGGAGCAGAAGTCTGTTCTTGGGAAAGTAGTTTTCATCTGTTACAGACAGGGACTGCAAACCCATTTTCTTAGAGGTCAGGTCACTACATAACATCAGTTGAAGATTGCATCATAGAAAGCCATCCTAGAAATGCAGTCACTTCTGGTGACCCCAGACAGAAGACAGAGAGCATTTTTGGTGTCTGGTCCCAGTTTTCTCACTTCTTAGTGGTTATTTTGGCTCATAGTAGATACATGACACAAAAGTGGAAAGACAGTTCTGCAGAAATGGAATCCCCACTCTAATATTCTCAACCACCACCGAAGCAGATAGGTGGTTGTCTTAGCAGTAACAGCAGCTTATCAGAGAAGTCTTAGCAAAACATATTTTGTCATAGTTTGCCACTACCCCAGTATTAAAGACACTTGCTCCTCCAGACTGCTGCCCACACCATCAAAATGAGCTCTGACTTGATTCTGCACAAGCTGAATATCCTGTGGCAAAGTGCTGCTTGTCCTTGTCCATACTGGCTTCCAGAGCTCCCTGTTCACCATGCAGGATATGACCCTTAAATGAATTTTATGAACGAGCTAAATGGATTGTAATTGATGACTTAATCTTCACTTGAACATACAATGCAAAAATATGAAAATGAGCACAGTAAAGCATTAAATTAAATCACACCAGTCTGGTCTGTTCATGGAGAAAAGTCTGTCCCTCTTTACTTTCACCTTCTGTATTCATTGAGTTTCTCCAAACAGCAACTAGTCTGTGTTGCTGATGCTCAGTTATGGATATGCACTGAGGGGAAGAGCTTGAGCTGAGTGTGTCTGACCGCACGTGCCTGAGGGTACTCAGCAGAACAGCCTGAGAACAGGTGCCTGCTGTATCTTAGAGCTGCCCGATCAAATGGCAGAGAGGAAATAATAAATCTAGGAAATTAATCTCATGCATTTCATCCCACCAGAAAGGCTGTCCCGCTGGCCACATGTCCACGAGCGGTTCAGTCTCAATGCTTGGGTGTGGGCTGTATGGGAAGCACCCTCCCTGCTAAAAACAGCAAAACACAAGGAAGGGAAAACATCTCTATATATAGATTAGAAAATGTATGAAGTAATGCATGTATTGCAGAGACTTTCACAGAGGCTGGTGCTCTTTCACTGCTCTAGGCTGGATCTTTGGCTTTGCAAAGGGGGCAGTGCAGGGCCCAGGCCTGGCCCCACTCATGCTGTGATCAGGGCAGGCTCTGTAAATCTGCCCTAGGGTCTGCTCAAATCACTGCAACCACCTGCTTGTATTCCTAGGTTTAGATAAAAAAGGAAGCAGGCAAAGCTCTTAACCGCTGTGTGTTGTCTCTTTGTTTTGTATAATCAAGTGTTGAAATCATGATAAATGTTGACGTCAAGTAGCAAGAAGTGCAGAATATAATTGTGTGAGTGTAAGGCCAGTGGGGTCATATGAGGTTTGTGCTGTGGCTAACATAATATGAAAAAATATTACTAACAATTAGCATAAGCATTACCATTTATTATAACTAATTTTATAACTAATTATTATAAGTAATAATTATTCTACTAGGATTATTTTCCTGAGGGCTTTATCATTCCTAGTGTTTGAAAGTTGTTCGTGTCGTAGCTGAAATTCTTATTTTATAATATTCTCTCTATGTGACTCTTGCATCCGTGATGCGTGTGGGTGACTCCATATAGAGTTTTGTTTTTTCACATCTGTCTTACAATGTGCCTTTTTGCTAAATGCTCTGTAGGTATCAAAGCAGGCAAGAATGACACAGGACCCTCTAGGTAGCAGGGTAAGCATGAGCAGCAAGCTATTAAGATCTTTCTGTTATTTCATTGATGATTTTGTAGGTATCATCTTCTAATCTCGCTTAAAAAAGACTGAATGTGCATTTGAACATTTCTGAAGAGCAAATTGCTAAGCAAAGTATACATATAATCCTAACATTTTGGTAGAAATAGGGTGAGTTATTATTGATTCACAGAGCACGACAAAACATCACTGCATGAATTAGCAAACAGCTGTTTCTAATTTGAGTTTAGAACTGTACACAGAGGAACTTGTTTTAGTGTTCACTCCTTTCATTTATAATGAATTTTAATTACCGCTACAGGTGAGAAAAATGTAGAAACAAGCTTGTATCTTGTGGAAGAAACAAAGGAGAGACAGATGCTAACAGATTTACAGTCTGTGATAAAAGGAATGTTTTGGTACACTTTACATGTAATTAGAGTGCAGCTGTTTTCAGTCCCAAGTCCATGATGCACAGCAGAATATAGTATCTGCTGCTTTTCCAAAGGGAGTAAAGAAAAACAGTGATTTAACTCTGAAAGCATTTAGCTTATTCCTAGATCTAACATAAAACTTTCTCCTCCAGCCCTATTATGCCATTTATTGAAGTGTGAAATAACTTATTTAACGATATGTTAATTTTTTGTTACCAGCAAAATACAGACTGTTTGACATAAGAAAAATAATGTTAAAAATAGTTTCTGATTTTATCATCTGCATGGAATTATGGATCACCCTGTTGATGGTCATTACTGAGTCTTGATATCTGCTTATGGGAGACAAGGGCTCAGGCATGCATTACTCTGGCTTAACAAGTTTCTGTATATCAACTAAGCTTCAACAGACATCTTTGTGTGTACTTTTAACTTGCAGCATAAAAAAGACTAATTAGTTGTATCTTTGATCACTACAGAAAGGTTTAAACAAAACCAGCGAGGTTTAAACTGTCTACATGTAACAGTTTATCTGTGGCAGACATCCCAGCAAGTTTAATGTTTGAAATTCTGCACTACATCTTGTGCTGATTTTGTATTCTAAATACAAAGTTTCTCTCTGCATGAGAAGAAAAATTAGATTATATGTACTTTCCATTGAGCCAGACGTCTTTCTTGCTTTTTGAAAAAATTCACTAAAAAACAAATTGCAGTGTGAAGCTGAGAAGTTGGGAAAAGAGTCACTAACCTTTGGGAATTTAGTCCAACAAAAATGCTTACCTCAGAAGTGAATGATTAGGTATGACTGCATTTTTCTCAAGTCACAGAAAACAATGAAAGCACTGCCTGTGGTGCCACTTACATTAGCACCTCTTGGACTTTTATCCAACTTCAGGTTTGCTTTGAACATTTTATACATATCTCTCTATATCTATACATTAAAAATGGCATACTACCTTAGAATACAAAACTATGAAGACTGTTTGATGAAGGAGCCAACGTTGCTGAAGGCTGAAGCTGCGTACAGAGTTCCTCAGAGCAGCCTGAACTTCCCAGGGCCTCCTCACTGCCTTGCCTAACGGTGGGTTGAGCAGTTCTGGGGGACAGTTGCGTGATATTTTTTGAGGAATAATTATAGATAAGTTGCAGATACCTTTTTCCATGTTTAGTGAAGTGTCTCTGAGTGTGCCTTAGTGTGGGATTTCAGTCACAGCCCAGCAGTTACCGTCCCATTCAGACGTAGGTGCAGTCTCGGCACACAAAGGCTTTCACTGCCATAAGGGCTGGTGGTTCACAGTCTATCATTGCCTTCTGTGACACAACAAACAGAAATGTTCAGTGAAGCTGATATATGCATAGAAATTGAATTTAGAATATTAATGATACTTTTAATTATTAGTTATAACTGTGCGGGAGACGTGCAGGAAAATGGGACTAAACAAGCCAACAAAAAATTTAAGCAAAAAAGCTGTCACAGTCCACTGAAAATGCTGAAGCTTAAAAAATTTGCTATGTAAACTTGATTTGCATTATTTCACACCAGCACTGCAGTGTAAATGAGCAGCGTATGCTATGTGAGGTTCTTACAATAATCCATTGTGATGATCTATCATTGGCTTTAATACATAGTGCAGCAATGCAAAATTTGCTGTAACCAGTATTGAGGATTTTTTTAGTCCTTAATCTCTGTGTTTTAGTCTCATAGTTAAGCATCTGCAATAATAATAATTTTTGAAATTGGCAGCATTTCTATTGGGCCTTCCATCTGAGGATGTCTCGGGGTTTTCACAGCTATGCAGAAGTAAGCCCTACAATTTGCCCTTGAGGAGCAGGTGGTTTTTTTTCTATTATGGAGATGAGGAACTGAAACACAGTTCAGAAGCATGTTTTATGATGCCAAGCTTGTTTTCAAAAGCGAGTTACTTTTTGGGTGATAGAATTCCATCAACTTCCAATAGCTTAAAGCAATTCGAGTGCTTTGACCACCCTTAACTTTCGTGCCATGAAGGGGCTTGGAGAGAACCAGGAGTCTGAGCTTAAATCAAACAGCAATCCTTTCTTCAACAATTGATTTTGGGGTTTTGTGTTTGTTAATTGAACTGTTTCTCTAGCTCTAGAGGGATAAACATGATAGAAAAGAACATGTTCTAAATCTAACCTCCTTGGTTTACTGTCCTGCACAGAGATGCCTTCTGAGCTCAGGAGGGGAGTCTCAAAGTTGCCCTGGAGTTTTTTGATGCCTAATCTGGGTGTGCAGCCTCTTCTGAAGCTCATGGTGCTCAGTCTGTGTTGGTGGCACCCAAAAGCTGGAATGAACTGGCCTCCCATACAGCACTGGCCACATTGCGACGTGCCCACGGTGTGGAGGGATGTGCGGAGGCCCTGTGGAAGAGCCACCTGAACTCTCTACATGTAAGGGAGACAGAGTAGGGAGATTTCTTCACTGGAGGGGAACCTGATGATGCTCCCTGTTGATAAACAGGAGGGTTTAGGCAAGGATGAACTTCAGGTCCAGGCCAGCGAATGTGGTGTCTGTGCAAACCTTTTGTTCTTAAGAGAAAATGCAACTGGCTGGGGGATAGCCTGGGTTTGTGCAGCTCCCACCCATGAACGCTGACCCCGAGGGCTGGGGTGACCAGGCAGCTGAGCTGGCCTGTCCCTCTGCAATCCCTTCAAATGCAGCTCTGCTCAAAGTCTGGCGGAAACATAATGTTTCCAAGTAGCTTTAGGTAGGGAGATGGAGGAGAGTGTTTTGCAGGGACTGTGAAATTTTGTCTGGTTGATTATATTTCTATTAGCAAAATAACTCTGAAATAATAATTATATCAATGTCACCAGTGTATGCTGAGATGGCAGTGCTGCTTACTCCTGTCAATCTGTGATGTGCTGTTTGTCTCCTTTCTAAGAGAGCTCACATTTTTTTAAGACTTCATTTTACTGTTTTAACTTCATGAGTATATTTCTGAACTTGGCTCATGTTATCTGGAAGACAAATAGAGAATGAAGTATGATTTATACTACAGTTTGGCCAAATTGTTCTTATTAGAAGGAAAAATACATTTATTGAATGCATTGAGGCTGGAATTAGCTCTTCACTGATGATGATAAATGCTTGCAGTCCTGTAAACGTGCTGAACATTACGTTGCTAAATTACTGTACCACTTTGAGACTGATTATCAAGAATGGCCCTTTAAGCTTCACGACCTGCACATATATCCTGAGGACTACTGACATCCTGAAGCTTCCTTAATGCTCTTTTTTTCCTAATTAAACTTTTTATTGAATTTTCTTACCCTTTTAATACTTGTTTTGATTCTCTTATGCGCAAATGACAAAAGCCTTGCACTAGCCATGTGATTCTCTATTTTAGAACAGTCCCACTTTGCAGGATTAGCCATTTTTAATGACTTTAATCTCCTTTTTGAAAGTGATTTTTCTCATTCTGCTACATTCCTTTGATTGCATTAATGTAGAATTATTATTCTAACCATCATTGCCAGACATGTCACACCACATCTAAAATATATCTTCCCACTAAAATATTACTCTGGTAAAATACCTTAGAATTTCCTTCTCAGTTCATTAAAGGTCTTTTCTTCAATTTAATATGGCAAGTTAAAATTAACAGGGCCATTTTTCATTCCACAAAGAGATTAATGATAATGAGTTTTCCCTAATTTCTTCAGTTTAGGCATTTAGTAATTTAGTATCTTGTTTATAAGAAGTCCAGGCAGGTTGTTTCTCGGGCTTAAAGTTTTCTAATTATTTTAAATTTGTAAAACTATGAGAAAATGGTGCAATAAAAGGAATGTAGAGGCAAAACATAAAAATAGGTGAAAGGTCCAAATCAAGCTAACAAAAGGAGACAGTTTTGCTTTTACCTGTCTATGTAAATGCTTCCATTTTTATTACAAATCCAGCTTTTCAATCTGAGAAATGTTAATTTTTTTGAATCCAAATTATATGAGCACAGCAATGGCTTTGTGCTTCGCTCACAAAGTAATACTAATACGAGCTTTCTTGGATTTTGTTTTCTCAATGGCCCAATATGTTTGAAGAGCAGCAGCTGGAGGGGAACTGGCCCTATTTGAACGTTAAGAGTGTGTTTTGAGGTAAATCAGTTCGTTTCAGAGGAAAAAGAGACTTTCTAAAGATTTGTTCAGTTTGCGTGGTGGGCCAATGTAATGGTTGGCATAAGTGCATATGGATGTGATGAAGTTAAAGCAGTTGGCCCAGCCTGTGTTACCACTGGATTTGGCCCATTGCATGCAGGGTTTCAGAGCTGAACAATGAAGCTTTATTCAGTGGGGCCGTTTGGAGTGCTCTGGGTTCTCCCCAGCGCAGCCCTTCCTCTGTGTGCTGCTGCCCGGCGCAAGGCATGACAGCAGTCTGACTGTGAAAGAGAAGGTATTTAAAATGCACGTATTTTTAAAAAGAATTTCTGCAAGTGGACATTTTAAATTATTTTAATTGCAGCCAGTAACCTTCAGCAGTAAGTAACACAATGGTGGAGTGCTTTTTCTCCTGTTGTTGTTTTTCTCCTTCCCCCCCTCCCTCCCCATAGAGAGCAGCAGCGGCAGCAAACGCAACATGTGCTGCCCTAGTTCAGGCCCAGCATCCCCCTCGTGCTCCCCTTTGTCTCCTTGCCCCTGGAGGAGCCCAGCTGGTGAGAGGAGGGAATTAGGCAGCCCTGAGCTACCGGCACCTCCCCGGGGCCCCTAATCCGGGCGCTGGCAGCCGGCTGCCTCCTTCCCTCCGACGGCCTGTGGCCGCAGGTCCGTGGGGACGGAGCCCCGGATACGGCTGGCGGCGGAGATGGGGGGATGGCGGGGGCTCCCTGGGGGCTGAGCAAAGCTGTGCTGGCAGCGGGGTGGGCGGCGGAGGTGGCTTAAATTGGGAACATGAGGCTTTGTTGCAGCCGCAGAGAGAGAGAGCCATTCATGGTCGGGGGAGTGAAGCCTGAGAAAAGTTTACGTAAAAAATCAGGAGCTCGTTGCCTGTGTTTTAGGTTTGGGCTCCGCCAGACTCGGAGGAGCTGGTTGAGCACAAAGACCTTGAGCATCTCAGAAGCGCGGGTGCTTGCTGAGAGTCGAGGTGCATTTTGGGAGCAGAAAGAAGCGTGTTCCCGGTGTCCAGCATCGCTCTGGAGCAGGAGGTTTAGTTACACCGGGGAGCGGAGCTCTCTGGGGAGCACGGGGCGAGGGGGGTGGACGCCTGACCTGTGCATCCTGAGAAACAGGCATCCGTGTCGTGCGGGAAAAGTTGTTCGGTGTGTGAATATTTGGTGTAGTTTTTTCCAAGGTAGCTCCTCTCTTTCTTTCCTGGGATGAAAAACAGGTCTTTGCCAAAGCAAACGGTGCCACAGGACCTGCCTCGTACGGTGGTGATATCCTCATTAGCCGAGCCTTTCTTTGAGAGCTCCTCTGCCGTACATGTGCTCTCCTCTGCCTGGTGACTCTGCAGTTGGCAGGCACGAGGAGTGTGCGTGTGGCAGCCTACACACACAGTTGGGGATTTTTTTTTTTTTATTGGTTTGTTTTAGTAAAAGCTGAAGTAGGAACATTAAATGTTTTATAAGGACAGTGTATCTCGAGAACCAGTTCCTTTTCAGAATCTTTAAATGTTTATGTGGCCAGCGCCTTCCCTCATTTACATGAACTTTATTTTTGCTTCATTCTGTGGTTTAGTTTTATATCGGACTAGTGGTGGTTTTGTTTCGCTCAACACCTCTGCATTTGTTGGAATTAGGGTATTTAACTCTCTTCTGTTGCACGTTAACAACTCTGTTAATGAAAGCTGACAACATTTTATGTATTTTTCGTAAAATGACTATTTTGCTGCTGGAATTGGTGCTGTTTTTTGTTATGGTAATATTGAATTATAAAATATTTTCCAAAGCTTCATATTGAGCAAAGGAAATAGTTACTAAAACAGAAGCTGGGCCATTGTTGGTTTATCCTGAAGTTGATTCTTTTGTGATGTCTTTGTATGTCCAGTGGTGATTTTCCTGGGCTTTTTAAAATTTGGTTTTGTACCAAAAGGGCAATATTACCTCTTATACAAGCGAATGTGGTAATGGTGCACATCTCTTCTCTGATTTTGTTCAGCTGCTTCAAATCTTACGCTCTTATTTCACCTACATGTTCGACTCTGCCTTTTAGCAGCCTTTAATTCTGTTACAGTTTTGAGACAGAATTGAAGGATTTTGTTTAATGGAGGCATTACTTAAAATCATCTTGATGTAGCATTTAAAAGACCCACAAATTCACAGGTGATCACTTAACACTGTAGCTTTTCGAAATGTTTGTATTGCTTCGTTTAACATTGTGTTTTGCTTTCTTTATTCATTGTTTATTGCTTTACAGTACAGTAAGCAGGTGTTAAACCTGCTAAAGAAAAACGCTTTTTATTAACACTAGGTCTTGGCATATTTGTGAATTATGTGTACAAATATATTTTTATTTCCCCTTCTCAAACCTCCTTTGAAATTCAAGAGGGTTTTTTTGGGGGGTTTTTGAGTTGAATTTTTTTTTTAATGCCGTAGTAGCAGAAACCCATAGTGTTGTTGAGAGCTTTGTCCTTATTTCACAGATGCACTGGGAATTGTTTTTAATCTCCTTTCTGCTTTCCCATTACAGATGGTGATGACGACCCACAACTCTCCTGGGTGGCTTCATCTCCCTCCAGCAAAGATGTTGCATCACCCACTCAGATGATAGGAGATGGGTGTGATCTCGGCATCGGGGAGGAGGAAGGGGGGACTGGCCTGCCATATCCGTGTCAGTTTTGTGATAAGTCCTTCATTCGCCTGAGCTACCTTAAAAGGCACGAGCAGATCCACAGTGACAAACTACCTTTCAAATGCACCTACTGTAGCCGGCTTTTTAAGCACAAGAGAAGTAGGGATCGCCACATAAAGCTTCACACAGGGGATAAAAAGTACCATTGCCACGAATGCGAGGCTGCGTTCTCTCGCAGCGACCACCTCAAAATTCACCTGAAAACCCACAGCTCCAGCAAACCGTTCAAGTGTACTGTTTGTAAACGTGGGTTTTCATCTACCAGCTCATTGCAGAGTCACATGCAAGCTCATAAAAAGAACAAGGAACATATGGCAAAGACTGAGAAAGAGGTGAAGAAGGATGATTTTATGTGTGATTACTGTGAAGAGACATTCAGTCAGACTGAAGATTTGGAGAAGCACGTAATGACGCGCCACCCACAGCTTTCCGAGAAGGCCGATTTGCAGTGTATTCATTGCCCTGAAGTATTTGTAGATGAAAACTCGCTGCTCTCACACATTCATCAAGCCCATGCCAACAAAAAACACAAGTGCCCTATGTGCCCGGAGCAGTTTTCTTCAGTGGAGGAAGTCTATTGCCACTTGGACAGCCACAGACAACCTGACTCCAGCAATCACAGCATCAGCCCTGACCCAGTCTTGGGGAGTGTTGCGTCCATGAGCAGTGCAACGCCCGACTCCAGCGCATCGGTGGAAAGAGGTTCCACCCCAGATTCGACCTTAAAGCCTTTGAGAGGACAGAAGAAAACCAGGTCTGTTGACAGAGAGGAAGGCCAGAACTGGTCTAAAGTTACTTACAGCTGCCCGTACTGCTCGAAGCGTGATTTCAACAGCCTTGCTGTTCTGGAGATCCATCTGAAGACCATTCATGCAGACAAACCTCAGCAAAGCCACACGTGCCAGATCTGCCTTGATTCCATGCCTACACTGTACAACTTGAATGAACACGTGAGAAAAGTGCACAAGAACCATGCCTATCCCATGATGCAGTTTAGCAACATTTCTGCCTTCCATTGTAATTACTGCCCGGAGATGTTTGCAGATATCAATAGCTTACAGGAGCACATCCGTATTACTCACTGTGGCCCAAATGCTACCACTCAAGATGGCAACAACGCTTTCTTCTGTAACCAGTGCTCCATGGGCTTTCTGACCGAGGCAACCTTGACTGAGCACATTCAGCAGACTCACTGCAATGTAGGAAATTCAAAATTGGATTCCCCTGTCATTCAGCCAACACAGTCTTTTATGGAAGTTTATTCATGCCCTTATTGCACAAACTCCCCCATTTTTGGCTCCATCCTGAAGCTTACAAAGCATATTAAAGAAAACCACAAGAACATTCCTCTGGCACACAATAAGAAGTCAAAAGCAGAGCAGAGTCCAGTTTCTTCTGATGTTGAGGTCTCATCCCCTAAAAGGCAGCGGCTTTCTGGTAGCGTAAACTCAGTGTCTAATGGTGAATACCCATGTAATCAGTGTGATCTAAAGTTCTCAAATTTTGAAAGTTTTCAAACCCATTTAAAGTTGCATTTGGAGTTGCTGTTGAGGAAACAGTCTTGCCCTCAGTGTAAAGAAGACTTTGATTCCCAGGAGTCTCTTCTGCAACATCTCACTGTACATTACATGACAACTTCAACTCATTATGTGTGTGAGAGCTGCGACAAACAGTTTTCTTCAGTGGATGATTTGCAGAAGCATTTGTTGGACATGCATACTTTTGTGTTGTATCACTGCACCCTTTGCCAAGAAGTTTTTGATTCCAAGGTATCTATCCAAGTGCATCTGGCAGTTAAGCACAGCAATGAAAAGAAGATGTATCGTTGCACAGCCTGTAACTGGGATTTTAGGAAGGAGGTGGATCTCCAGATCCATGTGAAGCATAGTCACTTGGGAAATCCATCCAAGTCTCACAAATGCATCTTCTGTGGTGAGACCTTTAGCACAGAAGTAGAACTGCAGTGCCACATCACAACCCACAGCAAAAAATACAACTGCAAGTTTTGTAGTAAAGCTTTTCATGCCATCATCTTACTTGAAAAGCACTTGCGGGAAAAACATTGTGTTTTTGATGCGAGCGCTGAGAATGGTACAGCTAATGGCATGACCCCAACAAATAAGAAGACAGAAGGGGCAGATATCCAGAACATGTTGATGAAGAATCCAGATACTTCCAATAGTCATGAAGCCAGTGAGGATGATGTAGATGCTTCTGAGCCCATGTATGGCTGTGACATTTGTGGGGCTGCCTACACTATGGAGGTCCTCTTGCAGAACCATCGTTTGAGAGATCATAACATCAGGCCTGGGGAGGATGACTGTTCTAGGAAGAAAGCAGAATTCATCAAAGGTAGCCATAAGTGTAATATCTGCTCAAGGACCTTTTTCTCGGAAAATGGCCTGAGAGAGCACATGCAGACCCATCGAGGCCCAGCTAAGCACTACATGTGCCCCATCTGTGGGGAACGTTTCCCATCACTCCTGACCCTGACGGAGCACAAAGTCACTCACAGCAAGAGTTTGGATACAGGGACATGTCGGATCTGCAAAATGCCGCTGCAGAGCGAGGAGGAATTTATTGAGCACTGCCAGATGCATCCAGATCTCAGAAACTCCCTCACCGGGTTTCGCTGTGTTGTCTGCATGCAGACAGTCACCTCCACCCTTGAGCTGAAAATTCATGGGACATTCCATATGCAGAAATTGGCAGGAAACTCTGCAACCTCGTCACCCAACGGCCAGGCCTTGCAAAAACTCTACAAGTGTGCGTTGTGCTTGAAGGAGTTCCGGAATAAGCAGGACTTGGTAAAGTTGGATGTGAACGGCCTCCCCTATGGCCTGTGTGCTGGATGCATGACCAGGAGCACAAATGGACAGTCTTCGGGCTTGACTCCACAGGAGGTGAACGAGAGGCCATGTGGCAGTCTGAGGTGTCCAGAGTGTAGTGTCAAATTTGAAAGTGCTGAAGACCTAGAGAGCCACATTCAGGTAGACCACCGAGACCTGACGCCTGAGACTAGTGGCCAAAGGAAAGGTACCCAGACGTCCCCTGTTCCCAGAGTAAGTACAGCTGAACTTAAAATGTTTGAGGGATAAAATATAGACCTTCAATGTGAGAACTGATCTGTTTGGTTTTTTTTAAACTGTCACACTGTTACTTTATCAAATTACTTGTGCTAGTAAAAAACCCAACAAAACAGGAGGAAAGATAGAGTGATGCACATAGAAAAATTAAAAGTTGTTGAGCCTCGCAGGGTCCTTGATTCCTAGTGGCAGCACATCAGATTTTTTACCATAGAACTACCCTAGATTTAGCAACAAAAAGCTAAAACACTTGAACTGTGGAGATTGAGTTTGTCCATGAACTCCAATTCTACTGAACTGGCAGATCTGGAAAAGCTGGGGCAATGTAATGAGAAAAGGAGATGCTGAGTACCCAAAACAACAAAAAAAAATCTAATCTGTCATATATGAGGAAGGAGATTATTTTTTACTAGGGAAATAAAAATGAGCAGGAGGATACAGGAACTCCTGCGGAAAAATGTAGTGAATTCCACCCTACTCCCCAAATTCTCACCTAAAACAAATTACTATGCTAAAGAGCTTGTCCTTATGGATGTCTGTCAGAACGAATGGTTTGAGGTTACTTGGATGTCTGTGTGCATACATGTGTGCATGCATGTACGTGTGTATGATTTTAAAAGAACCTGCTTCATGGCCCTTCGGTAAGTTTAGTTTTCTTACCAAATCTGGACATTGTTGTCTAATGCAGATTACATATAAGTGTGCTGTCCTTGACTGTTCACAGATAGCCTGCTTTCCCATTTCTTCACTTACAAGTTATTTGGGAACATGCAGATCCAAGTAAGGTTCCAGAAGGCTACTCAGGAGATTAATATCATTTGCAGTTTATAGTCTTTTAAAATTATTTGTTGACGTTTTGGTTCAAGAATGGGCCAAGTCAGTCCTTCCTCTGTCAGGAACAGATGGAATGAGAAGTGGATTTTGGAAATCTTCTCAGGAGACCAAGAGCAGACACATCTGAGTATTGATATCATCTGACATTTTTAATTAAACATGATGGGGTGAGATTTTCAAAAGTATCTAAGGAAATTAGGCACCCAACTCCTAATGAATAATTCCAGCCGTAGATGCCTGTTTATGTCAATCTGCTAATTAAAGCACCCATAAACACATCTTACTGAATTAAAAGAACCTGAAAATACCATTCAACTAGAACACCAGAGGCTCAGTAAGTAAAAGGAGACCCTAAGTATGTGCTGAGGATGTAGGCTGAGATGCCTCCAGCAGAGCTGGTGCAGGCTGTGTCCCGGCAGGACGTGTCAGCTCTGGCCGAGCTGGGCTGTGCAGGGACACGGTGGCACTGCCTCAGTGCCCGGACCCAGGCTCCTGAGACAATCCCATAGAAAGTTTAATTTCGTTTATATTTTTTTTCTCTGTTAGTAAAACAACTGGATATTTTTCCCTCTGGGTGTGGTGAATTTGTGACTAAGCCTCCAGGCACACACACCTAATTTTGCAGAAGAATAAGAAATAGAAATATCCCTCCTTTGGTGTGATACCTTCTGAGAGTTCAGCTGAGGCTCTTGCTAGGTCATTGTCCTTCCTTCTCCTCCTCAGGCCTTTATTTCCTTCTAAATTCTTTAAAAACACCTCTGTTATCTTAGGTAGGACTAATTCATATTGCTATGCCTGTAGCCTACAGTATTACCTTTTCCTTCCTATGAGCTAGCAGGACACATTGCCATTTTCTGTCTTATTTCTTGCTTTAACTCTTTCTATTCAGTGACAGCTTCCATACTTGTTCTCTCAGGGAAAGTTTTAAGCTCTTCAGTAAGGTAAATGCTTTGGATTTCATCCCATGAGGAAAGTTCTGAGCTCCTTTGAAGAAGATAATGAAAAGTAGCATTTGTGACGATGGAAATGGTACCTTCAACCTGTGTCTATGGCCTGCACATATGCTAATATCAGAGACCTTTGTGGTATGCATCCCAGGAACAGATATATTGTTATTAGGAATAATTCATTATCTTAACCTTCATTATAGGTACAAGACCTGAATTCTGATATCAGTTCGCTTGAAAACTATTGGTGTTTCACTCAGGTTTCTTAAGGCAATGAGTGCCCTTTGTGTCTGCCTGGTACAGGGATTTTCAAAGAATTATACTGTCTTTTAAATGGTGATATATCTCTGTATTTCAAGAACAGCATTTACTTAACTTCATTGGCTTCATAGCAGAGCTAAGCAAGTTGAACATGATCTCTCTTGTCATCTTGTAATGTGCTGTGCGCAGGTAAACTACCACTTTGCTGGAGCACTGTTTAGCACACAGTGCATGTAATCTGCACATGTCCAGAGAAGAGCTACTTCTCTCCACTTCTTGAGTACTTCTACATTTCTTTTTTCAAACACCTTATTGATTTTTCTTTCTTAAATGGAAAAACAGTTGAAGATTAGGATGAGGTACAGTCAGAAGGAAAATATAGGTAGATTAGATTTTTAGAAAGGAAGAAAATAAATATTAGCCCTTGATGAACAAAGAATATTCAAGAAGAAAAAAAGAGAGCAGGAGAAACTGAACAATTCCTTTTTATTTAAATTTATGTATATGTGCAAGTGGATATAGAACCACAAAGAAAGTATGACTACTTTGTTATATTTTGGGTTGATTTTTTACTATTGAATTATTTGAGATTTTATTCTGAAAATCAGTTGGAGACAGCTAAATGAGTATTGAAAACCACTCAGAATTGCTTGGCAGTTTTGGAGTTTGGTTCTTTTTTATCCATAAGAATGAAAGAAAAGACATAACTCTTGAAAATCCTGCTGCATTGTGTCTTCCTCATACATTTTAGAATGGCAAAGAAACAGGAAGAAATATCTGGGAATTGATCACTTTTGTTACTGGATGCCTGCCTAGGATCCAGTCATGTTGGTCAATAAGATAGATTCCCAGGCAGGCAAAGTTTCTGCCTTGTGCATATGGCAACAGCCACTTTGGAGGATTTGTTTTTAGGAGATTTTAATTGAAGTCAATAGTCTTCTGTAAAAAGCATCACTAGGAGGAATAAATAAAATACATCTTAGTAATGCAAGATTGCTCTAACATCAATTTGTGTTTAATTCTTATAGTTTTACATGAGCTCTTCTGTTTGGGTAGGACTAAAAAGTTTTTTTTTCAGATGAACATCACTAGTAGAGGTACCATTCAGTATCTGACACAGTATAGTTCAAGACCATTTTTCATTCTATTAAGACCTCATCAGAGGTAATGCTTTCCTATTTTTTTGAACTTATTTCTGTGCATGGCACCTTCAGTTTTGAATACATTTTATTAATTCCTTTTCACATCCTTTCTAGAGGAATATGCACATCTCGAGAATCATAACTAGTTGTTTAGTATTGAGATTTCTCATTTCCCAATGACACAGTCACATTTCAAGCAGTTCTTTCTCTTATACAGATTTATCCTTATTTTGTACCACAAGTATCATGAACAGTGCTTGTTTAATGTTGACAATAACAAATGCTTAGACTTCAGTTAAGTTTTCATTTTGAATGGTGTTGCTATTTTTAGCCCACCTAGGTTATTTGGACTGAAGAGGCAAAGGAGGCAGCATAGAAAGTTGGAAGAATGAACCCTATTGTGTTCCTTTACTCAGTTCCTTTTCTCCTGCACACTTTCTTGAACTCAATTCCTTCTCTTTGTTCTCCCCCACACCCCTTCTCTTCCCTTGTAAATCCACTTGAATGGAGGAATATTTTCTTTGTAGAACAGGAAACCATTTCCAGATTTAAAGGAGGATAGTCTGGAAAACCCAGGAGAACAACAGATACTTCAGAAAAGAAAACAGAACCCTCTCTTGTTATTACCACGATTTTGTGCCAAGACTAGAATTAAATATCTTGATTTAATAGGGGTTGAGCTCTCAGCTGAAGGCCTGCTCATCTGGTCTCTTCTATCATCTAGATGCCATCACCACACTCTTCAGTGTGGGCATCTTTGTTGTCATGGCTTGTGAAGATAAAACTTTAGAAAAGGATAACTGATCTATTAATAATGTTTATGAAGTGGAAAAATGGTAGTAGAAGACCATATTTGGTACCACAACTAATACAACCTTTTATTAAAACTAATGCTTCCCATTTACTGATAAAAGTATGTTTTGTGACATTCTTTTAAAGACAGTTATTAATGAGCCAAAAATCAGCTCCTCCTCCTCTTGGGTGTACATTTGGGTGCTAATCTGGCTGTAGTTATTTTGAGACCTGTATGAGGCTGTTTATTAACCTCACTCCATATCAAGTGGGGTGCCCTGTCACCAGAGGCATCACCTTGGTTGAGATGTTCTTTTGCATACATGGATCTCAGTTGAGGCTGAAGGTAAAATACTCAGAGGAATACTGACATCTGTCATCTTCTTTGAGGGGTGGTCATGCCAAGCAGGGTGTTTTATGAGTTTGTGAAATGCTGTGGAGGAGTTTGCACTGGGTCTGTGGATAAACAAAGACATGCTGTCTCCAGATCTGTTAGTAAGTAGCTTTCAGAAGCACCGAATCAATTAAAAAAATCATTCATTTGTCTGTGTTTAATATAACTTTAAAGGTTTGAAATAGTCAGGCTGAAATATTGTCCTCTTTAGCTAGTTACTTAGGGAACCCTCATAACGGAGATAAGTGTTGGACAAGGCACAAAACTTAGCTTTGAAGTTTTAAAGAAGAGGAAGGTTTCAAGTTTTAAATGTGACCACATGAATCAGTCACTGCCCAATCCCATTTTTCTCTTCCAAGGTTTTTTGTGTTTTGTTTTGTTTTTAAAGTTAGGAGCCCTCAGCATGTGTATGCCAGTGTGTTTGAGAGGTCATGTGTACGTATGTGTGCTGTGCTTGTCTGCCAGAATAGATTCCCCAGAAAGAGTGCTGCAGAAATCCAGCTGCTTTTCCATTAACAGCCTTGATTTCCGAATGGACTCCAGGAGGATACTTTCTTGAGCTGCCTAGGGATAACTAGCCAATCCAAACTGTTTCCTTTTATGTGGTTGGCTGTGTCAGCTTTTGGCCAATGGAGTATAGCCTTCTGCCTATTATCATGTTAATCACCCATTGTTATTTTAGCCTAGAAAGCCCTGCCTATGTGCAAACACACACTGCATACAGAATTCATGGAATACACATAACATCCATAGACTGGTGCATTTGTTATTATGGTATTACAGCACGTTCATTAACCTCCAGCAGGCTAACTTGTTGCCCTTGATGACACGGGAAGTAGTTAAGAAGCTCTCGGCAGCACCTAATTTGTTCTTTCCTCAGCAGGTGCTCAAGGAAATTGGATCCCATGCACAGAGGGGGTGACAGCAACTCCTCTGTCTAACTCAAAACTTCTGACTTATTACTGCTGTCCTAAAAATGAGGTTCTATACGTGGGTGTGCGTTGCAGGCTGTACAAAAAAGTCCTGTGCATCTAAAAGTACACCAAAAATACCCACAAAATGTTTTCCTTCAAAAAAGTTCAGAGGGTGTTGCTTACTGAGTTGGGTTTCTTGGTGCTGTTGGCTTGGGGTTCTCATCCATTGCTCAGCTAACTGAGCCTGTGGCCAGTGTGCTGAGATGTCACGTGTGTTCTGCTGCCATCAGCTCGAGCCGAAAGGTTATGAACTGCAGGCTCCTGCTCCTGCCTAGTGGCAAGTGTTGCAGTAGGAATTATTCTCCAGAAAGAAGGAGGCACAAGAGGACCAATTTTTCTAAATTACACATCAGAAGATGTCTATTTAGATAGCATATTCCCATACAGTAAATGAGCTGTACATTAGACCAAAGCACCGTACTCCTGCTTTGGGAAATGAGAGTTTTTGCAAGTGTACAAAAGCTTAGCCTTCATGGTTTTTGTGGGTTTGCTTTTTTTTTTTTTTCTGACTTGGATGTCTAACTTGTCAACATGCATTTTAATTTCTGCAAATGGTTTCATGGATTTTTTCCTGTCATGTTGCAGAAGTACACGTACCACTGTCAATCTGAGTGCAAACCCCATTTTCCCTGTTTGAATAAATGGTTCATGTAATTGCTTCTTCACACTGTCTCCTGACTTCTGCAGCTAGGCCTCCCTGGTATGACTTTGAGATGGAGAAAATATAAACAGATTGTGCTAGGAAACACTTCCTTTGTGGTAATGCAGTTTTTCCAGGATTTCTGATGGGAGACCAATAAAAAATGCATTTTTTTTGTTCACCTCCCCATGTAACTGTAGGTGCTTTACCTACTGTGTTTTGAGTTTAATGAAAGGTGGAATTTTTTTGAGAAAGTTGATCTTATTCTGAAAACAGTTATTTTTCTGTCTTTTATTTCACTCTGGGGGAATTTTACTGCAATGGGTTAAATGACAGAAGCAATCTCATTATGGCTCAAGTACTCAGTCAGATTTTCAAGTACTGTAATTTGAAATTTTTTAAGTTGAAATTAAATTTTTTTCCTAAAGCAGGTTGTTAATTAGAGGTTGTGTTTATGGTCCCAGAAAAGCCTGACCTGGGGATATATAAGCAAAACAGACCTCAGTGGAGGAAATTTGAAGCATGTAACATGCTATATTCATGATCACACTTGCCTTATGCTACAGTGCAGTTTTCTCTAATCTCTTTTTGGTTATTAAACAGAAAAAGACCTATCAATGCATCAAGTGCCAGATGACCTTTGAGAATGAGAGAGAGATACAAATCCATGTCGCTAACCATATGATTGGTAAGACATTCTTTACACTAGGCCACTCATTGGCTGCTTATTTTTTGCTACTCTTTGAAATTCACTATTCGAATAACTTGTTAATATTCATACTGTAATTTATTTTTTTATTTTTCAAGGAAAATGATTTTGATGTAATGATTCTTCACTTCAAAGCTTTTTAAATATGTGGTTGTAAAAGTGTTACTGCTGAGGTTTTTTTCCTTATCCTTTTGAGTCCTCATGTAGCATTTTCATTTATATTAAAATCAAACTTTTGACAGTATCTTCCATTTGATAGCATAAATTTCTCTCTATCTGTGTAAAAAGTACTTACCAGTTGTCAACCACTTAGGAGCAATTATGTTTCAATTTTGTATGTCATGACATTGAATAGATGTAACTGCTAGCATTTTCCCAGCTAAGTGTGGTGAATTCCTGCGGAACATTGTCAAAACAAAACATTTAGAGAGTTATTTCAGTGGGTTTTTTTTTCTTTTTCCAACAATTCTGGACTTCAGGAAGTTCAACTTTTCAGACATACAAGTGTTTTAAAATTCAGTGCTTTCTGCCTTCTACTACAGTCCTGTTGCAGGAGTTGGTAAAAGCGTTATTGTGATCTGATGGGTTGTATTTCTGCTGCAGCTGTATGATTGCTTTTCTGGTGAACAGAAAGAAAGGTTTTTTCCTGTCTGTACAGATGTTATAAATATATGTGTTGGCCCAAGAGGTCAGTTTATTTTGATGCATAGACCACAAGGAGTTATTTGCACATGCCTCTGTAGGCATATGTTGGGTGAGACTCTTCAAGGACCCTACAGTGCTCTCTGTGTGTCTCATACCTTCATGTGCAGCATTTATCTCCCATAAGCCTAATGGCTTTCCTTCAGCAATTTTACATTTAGGAAATTATTTTCCCATCAATTCAAGTTGTAACTCCTATTAGCTTTGAAATGGATTATGCATAAATACCAGAAAGAGAGAGAAATGTGGGCTGACAGTCTTCAAACTCTAACCCCCAAATGAAAAGTATGCATGTCAGTCACAATAATTTTCATCCAAGACCCAGGCAGGAGTTTTTACTTAATGTCAAGCAGGTTAAGATGAAGATATCTAAAAATGTTTGCTTTTGTAGCAAGTGCTAATGTAATCTCTTGTTTGCAAGCTTGAAGAGTGAGTTCCTTATTAATTGGACCGTAGTGATTTCATGTAGCTCCCCCCTAGATTTTTTTTTAAGAAAGAAGTCAGTAGGCAAGCTTAGCACTTTTTTTAACTTAATTTGTGATCCAGTACCTAGCAAATGATTTTTAAATACAAAGGTCTTGAAACACTGAGTTAAGGTTCTGCTTGATTTAAAAGGGAAATAATTTTTCCTTTTGGAAAGATATGATTTTTTCATTTTTTCATTCTACTAACTGATGCATGTAGTTTATATATGTAGGTCCTCAAGTGAGTGCTGTCTGGAATCATACAGAATTATCTACATGACCTTACAAGGTTCACTATTAGTACTATTGGAAAACAATAGGAGTAGAAGGCTGAGAAAAATGTGGTGCTGCTTTTCATGAAAACTGTTTCAAGGAACATTGTTTCCTTGAAGCTGTACATAAGTTATTATACATATTTGGAAGAACTCTATAAAAATACAAAGGTACATGTGAGCCTGGTTCTCTACACCTAGGACATTGTAAATACCAGGACATGGTAAGAAAATGTGTGATTATTCCTTGTGGTGTCATGTTTTCTTGTTACTTTGCTGAGGTACAGTCTGAGAATGTTCATTAAGTTCAGGTTGTCACTTCTTTTAATAGTGCAATTTAGGAAAGAGAGCAGTATAGAAACCTGAAATAGCCAAGATTCCTCCCACTCTGGGCATCTTGGTTTACAAGGCACTTGGACCCCCTCTCCTTCAGGACATGCAAGTGCTTCTGAAAAGGTGTTGCCAGTGAGTTTGCTCACTTGTATTTGTTGGTATTTGTTCTTTGCTGGGGAATACTGAAGGGGAAAGAAGAGGCTAGATGTCACCATTTCTCCAGTAATAAATGCTGTGCAGATTTTTGGTGTTAATTTGCGTAGTTCTGAGTCGGTAATAGTAAGGAGAGTGTTGGACTGCCTCTTGGGCTTGCTCCTGTGCCCTTTGATCACAGCCTGAGAGCCTTGTTCCTTTGTTCAGACCTCAGGAGAGACATGCCTCCTTTTACTGCTCAGGCTGGTTTCTCTCTTATAAAATAAGGGGTGCAAGAGTTTCCCTTCTCTGTGTTAGATCAAGTCTAGCCAGATGGGCAATGAGAGACAGAAGCCAGTAGAGCTGTTTCTGCAGCCCAGGTCTGTTTCACAGGGATTTTTAATGTCATTGTCCATATAAGATCTACAGAGGAGGATTTGTTAGTGCTGGGTGGACACTGAGATCTCAGGGTGAACATACAGGGGTTTGGGGGACAGGTGGAGCTTGCTCTCAGACTGTGTGTCCTCAGGAGCTTAGGGCTGGCATTATCTCAATGAACTTGTATCTGTCTGAAGTTAAGGTGTCTGGTTTAATATAGTCATTGAGATGCTGTCTGGGGAAAATGAATGATTGATACCAATCTAAGATAAGAGTTTGACTAGGATAAGCATTTCCAGGGAGAGATTTTTATCTCTCTTTTGAATTTGAGGTGAACCAAGACAATGAAGTTAGCCTTGACATGTAATTTTTAGGTAAAAAAAATCCCTTGGCTTTGATAATCCATGTCCTCTCAGCAGCACTTCCTTCTCATACTTTGAGAAACACAAAATCAATAGTTGAGATATCCTAAGCACTTGCTTACAATTTTATTCTGCTCAAGTGGCTGTCAACAAAGGAATCCCTGTTCTGTAGCAGCTATACCTGTTAAGTGTGAGTGTCCATAATATGATTAAAGAATTCAATTATTTGACATCATAGTCTTAAAAACTGCTTCCAGTTGAGTTGGCTGTGCCTGCCTCTTCAACCTCTCAGCTCCTCAGCCTGGAGTCACAGGCCCTGTTCATAATTCATGGAGGTAGGGGGGTTTATTTTTTTCAAAGCATATGCAGGGAATTTCCAGTGCTACTCCCACACACTGCTTTGAAAAATTACCCTTCCATGCTCTAGCCTTCATATCCTGTGCACAAACACAGAGGCACATTGGGTCCTGCATGGGGTCCCCAGGGAAGGAGCAGGCTGGATACATCCCCAGAGAAGGGAAACGGGAGATGTTTGCTTCACTGGGGCCAGTAGAAGGGCTCTGTGCAGCAGAACAGACCTCCTCAGCTGGGGTTAGCCAGGAAGGAATCTGTTTAGGAAGCTTTTCAGCTGGTGGAAGGGGGGCTGTTCTGGTTGGAATTTTTAGAGAGCAGTGGTCTTTGAAACATTGCACCGATTGGGGCTCCTTTGAAACATTTCCATGCCCACAGAAAGGGGATCCCCCTTTGAAACATTTACAGGCATTGGGGAGTCCACCTGGGACTATATCAAAAACTTTCAGTAGTTCTTGCAGCCTCTGTACTTGCTTACCTCCTGTTGCGCTGACCTGGCAATGTTTAAAGCTTCTCCCCCTCATCTCCCCACCTACCACTGCCTCTGATGTGCCGTCTCTATTAGATGCAGGGGAGGATGGGCGTTCGCGGCCGTGGGCTCTACGGGGGGCACTGAGCAGCCATGGCAGCAGCCAGAAGTGTGGAAATCTGTCAGTGCAGCCTCTCCCCAGAGGCTGGGGGAGCCATGGAACTTCAGCCTCCATCACGGGGTCACCGCTGAGTCCCCATGGCAAATGAGCAGTGACTGTTCCCATTGTGCACTGCCAAGGGAAACCCGCTCAGAGCCCTGCATAGGGACATAAGGATTACGCCCAGGGTTTTCCTGTTGGGTTTTTACAGCTGTGCTATTCCCACAGCCAGGCTGAGTGCCCTAATTAATATTTGTCAGGGTGCACGAAATTCCACAGACTTGTTCTCCAAGTGGGTCAGTTCACTCAGGATCAAGGGGAAGCACATTTGGATCCCTGCTGGAGTTCTCAGCTGTTTGCATAAGAGAAGTGGCCATAGCAGTACTTCTCTTTATTAGATGGGGGATGTTTTCCATTCAAAGAAGATGAACATCTGTCCCAACCCTTCTTTCTCCCATTCTTTCCTGGTAAACACGCACAGGAAACTCAACTGGGGCTCAGTTAGTGCTGGAACAGGGAAAGTAATGATTCCTGGTTTGTGCTCTAACACTGGGATTGCTCTAACATTCTTTCTGGCTCCGAAGGAGTGCAAATGTTAATGGGGTCATGGGAGGCTGGCTGAGTCCTCGGAGCTCAGCAGAGCTCTGCCCTGGTGCTGCTCCTGTCCTTACCTGTGCAGTTGCCAGTGCTCCCAGTCTAGATTCTCGTATGAGCATTGGTGAGCAGCGAGGGAGGGAGGGGCCAGGCTGGATGTGCTGCAGTGTGTGCGATGTGAAGCATGAGGCCCTGTCTGTGCTTTGGGAGCCACTGGGGACAAAAGGGAGCGCTGAAGGGAAAGCTTCCAGAAGTCGCAGTGAGATTGTTCCGTGGCCTGGTTCTTGAACTGCAGCCTGGACAAATACCTCTCTGTTTGATGTGATGGGGGCAAGCAAGTTAAGCGCTGTGGAGGAACAGGGAGAGTTTTCGGAGTACTGCCCTAAGCCATGACATATCATACATCGTATGTAGCGCAGGACTCCCAAGGATCTTAATTACCTTTCCTGCCCTTGGAGATCATGTTTCAAGTTCTGGAAACACTCTGCCAGACTTAAACACAAAGAGGAGGGGAAACATCCATCCACAGTTACATTTCTTTCAAATGCATACGAGTGTTCTAAACAAAAAAATGACCACCTATAGGTTTGGTATTTTGTTAACATTTTAAAATTACGTAATATTTAAAAATAATGAATTCAGTTGGGTGCTCATAAGAGGCCAAACTGAATTAATAACTATAGAAATGATTTTCTAAAAAGGAGCAATTTAGAAGGTTGATTTTATGTTTGGAAGAATTAGCAGTTGTTACCAAGCTCAATCACTAAGATGAAACCAGCACAGGGGTGAAAGGGTTGAGATAGTATTTAAAATCAAGCATAAATTCATATATTCCCAGTTATGTTTTCCTCTTCTGTTTAAAAATTGAAGCAAACAGTTTTTTCTTTTGATTTATGTTTCATAGTTTTCAAAAATTCCGGTCTTAACAAAATTGCTAATTTATATATTATACGAATAAAAATTCAGACTCATTTTGGATGGTCTTGAATTTCCCCCATCACAGTAGATTCTGAGTGCATGGCTGTGTGACAAGGATGTAGGTAAGCATCATTTTTGCAGAAATGACTTTTATACATGTAAAGAGACTAGCCCTGGGTAGTCTCTTCTGATGAGGATGGGAAGCATTTCTGATACTCAGGCCTGATCTGGTGAAGCACTTTGTTCCCGTTTCTCATCGAGTTGAAGACAGCTAACACTTTTCAGAATCTCTCTTATAATAAAACATGTTTTATTTTATGTGAAATAAATGTTGTCAATATTGGAAGAAGGGCATCTTTAATTCTTGTAAAATTCCTATTTTTTTCCTACACATTTTGTTTCACACAATACTTGGATTCCAACTGATTTAAAGTTTAAGGGTGCTATTCGTGTTCTAGAAATGACGGGATGTGGCACTTAGTGGTGCAGTGTAGTTGACAAGGTGATCAGTCAAAGGTTGGACTCAATGATCTCAGAGGTCTTTTCTGATCTGAATGGTTCTGTGATTCTGTTTGGTAACATACTGTCATGACTTTGTGTCCTGAGACAAAACTGTTCAGTTCTTGAGGGGAGCTCTTCGGGTCTAAGCACTGCTGTTAGTTAAAGCGTGTACATCTTAGCAATGATGATGACATTGTAAAGCACTATCTTGGTAATAGCTTTCAGGCATTAAGGCAAATAAAAATGTGCCAGATTGTTTTTGAAGCATTACTTGCAAATTATCAACAGGAACATATTTCTGAACTCAACAGCTGAATGTGTGAATTAATTATGGACACATTAGGAACTCAGAAATGTTTTTTTTAACTTCAATGTTTGTAAAGCATATTCCAAATAATTGCTCTTTTAATGCAGAAATGAAGGTACAACCTTCATATACTTACTCAGACCTTGCTTCAGTATCCAGTTCTACGTGGACTTGCTTTAATAAAGAATATGTACTAGACTTTCATTTTACAGTGTCTACCTATTGTCAAAGGCTAATTTTTTTTTTTTAAAAAGCAAAGTGTACTTACCTTAAGAGATGAAGAACATACATGATGTCTCCACATGCCCATGAGAGCCTTAATCCCAGGGAATGAAAGTGCTGTGGGATGGCTGGAGCCCTGTTGGTGCTGCTGCAGGAGGCTTTGCCCAGGTAGAGGTTGCTGCTGGCTCGGGCTCTTGGGCAGAGGGATCTGCTCATGTCAATAAGGTCCTCCTGGTGTTTTGTCCAACTCTAAGCCCTGGTTTGGTATTTTTGTGTTCATTACTTTTAGCATTAACCAGCTGTACAAGTAATTAAATGTTGTAATTAGTATAATGTATTTAAGGCTAGAAGTGTTTCGTTTTACAAGTCACACTTTTTACCAGTGTAATTGTCCTGAAAGCCAAGTTGCCATTGCTAACAAACAGAAGCAACTCCCTTTAGTATAAAACAACATTGGCCTTTAATATAATCTATTACTTAATTGGTTTCTTACTTTGAAACTGGTTTCAAAACATTACATTTTTACTGTTCCTTCCTTTCTAAGGCTGGATAATTACTTATCCAAAATCTTAATAATTTTATCCAGTTGTACCGTGCATATGTGGCCTCCTGCAATTGTTATCTATGCATATTTGTTCACACAAATTACTCCATTTCACGAGAATTTATTTATTTTTGCTTGTTTATCTATCAGGAAAGAAATAACATTTCCCTCAATGTATTCATTCACATATTCCTTTTGCATTTTTCATTTCATTTACAACCTGGTAATAGTAGTTCAGTTTTCACTGACATTTTTATAGCTGCTATGACAACATTCCTGTTTTGCATGATACATACATAATCGGCTGTGATCACAGTTTTACATTGCTTTCATTCTTTCTTAACCGTGTTAAGATTCCTTACAGCCGCCAAACTCAATTTTCATATGCAGTGATGATTACACCTGTTTAAACATTTTCCTGGTAGTTTCATATTTATTCATAAAGGGAGCAGTTGATAAAACACCTTTTCTGCAATCAGTCTGAGTTCTAAGTGTGATACTTCTTCAAAGTTATCTTTAGCAAGCACCTCAATCTAACCCCACTCTTTCAACATCAGTGTAGCAAAAAAATGCTATTTTTCATTAAACTTAGCCCTGTGTAGAAGTAATTTTTCTGAATATGTAACTTGGTCTTCATTTTATTAATGAACCTTGAAAACTGTTGTATGTTTGTGTATAAAAGTCTGCAGAGATACTTTCTGCCTTATTCTCAGATATTTGATATGTGTGGGGCCCTATATTTCTAAGTTTACGAACAAATTTCTTAGCCAACCTTTTTGCTAATCTTGAATATAGAAAAGAAAGCAGGTCCTCACCATATGGGGCTTGGGTTTTCCCTGCAGATGGCAAAATGACTCTGCTTTCTGGTGGAGAGGTCAGCACCCCTCTGTGTCCTACTTTTAAGGAAAAAACCGCCAGAATATATCTTGGGAGTGGAGGGGGGAAAACACCCACCACCATTTCTAGGTGTAGTCTTCAGACTTCATATAAGTAACGTTTTCAGGACATTGTCCTTCTCCTCATGTGGGACTAATGTCTGTATCAGTTATGTCCATAAAATCAGGTGTTGATGATTTCTTTACCGGAACTTACTAACAGATAACAGTTTTATCTGGATAAAGTAGCTGTTATCCCCATTTCTTCTTTATTTGCCAAATGAATGTTTGGAAACATCAGGTACCAGTACTACCTTTCTTGACTGACAGAAAGCTTTGTGCGTTTTTTTGAAAGACAGATGATACATGAGAAGTGAATAAGGAACAAAGGAATGAATGTTTAGTGAAGCTGGAAAAACCTGTACTGGGTTAGCTAGGAATTAGCTTAGGCAGAGTTATGAAATACTCTTTTTACCTCTTTGGGGAAACCTAGACAAGGTTCCAGACTGTTTCCAGCCATAGGAAAATGAGAAAAGAATGTATATAATATTAGTAATCTGTAGTTAAATTCCTTTTCTACTGATAAAACTCTGGATTTCATTCTTTCTGAATATCTGGTTCAATATTCAGCACTTTTGAGCACTGGACCTAAAATGTTTATTTCTCTTCTTTTGATTATGGAACAACCCTCTGGTTTTGAATCAGTAAGGGTACTGGTGTGCATATGCTGTACCCTGGCTCTAGTTATCAGAGAAAAGGGGTTTATTCATATGCTAAAGGTCCAGATTTGTACCTCCTGTTACTTGGTTGACTTCAAAGTGAGACAGTTGGCCCATTGCCTTTAATTATAGTTCAAACTCAACAGCATCCTTAACCTTGGGGAAGATTTAATCTGGTCTCCTAGAACAAGAGGTTACCAACTGACATGACCCTTAAAAATTACTTCTGTTTTGTCATAGCTGACAAGTAAGTAAAATCAAATACAAGCCTCCCTGGATGCTCTGTCTGGGGTACTGGCACCTTTTTTTTCTTTTTTTCTTTTGTGGAGGAAAACTTTTCTATCCTGAGATTCCTTACGGTGATCCCCATGAAGGAAGCCCTTGTAAACTATTTAAGGCTTTTACCTTTTTTTTTTCTGTGTTTCCAGGCTCCTGGCACACATAAAGCCTTTGCACAATTGGTCTCTGTAGTTTGTGCCAGATGTGCTACCTCCTTGTATAGCAAGCTTTTGTCACAGACTTCTTTTTGTTCAATTTATTAGTAATTTTGACAGCGTTGGGCCTTTTCAAAAATCAGAAGGGTTTTAATTGAATATTTTGACTTGGCAGATTCACTGTGTGGCATTTTAAAAATTACATTTCTTTAGTTAAAAAATGAAAAAAAATTACATTCTTGTGACAGCCAATAACTACCATGTGATTGCATAGTAAACTTGAGGAAAAAGACTTCAGGCTGTCCCTGTCAGACTTTCCTGCAGTGATGTCAAAAGAACTGGCAGATCATGATTTTATAAATGAAAAAATTTTGTCCTACCACAACTGAAAAACTCAAAGAAATCATGGGTATGAATACCATGTTCTTCAGAAGACAGAGCTCCATTGCAAGCCAAAACACCTCACTGTAATTCCATAGTTGTCTTTTTCACCCATTTCACAGAATCATTTGGAAAAGACCTCCAAGATCATCGAGTCCAGCCTTTGACTGAACAGCATCTTGTCAACTAGACCAGAGCACTGAGTGCAACATTCAGTTGTTTCTTGAACACTTCCAGATATGGTGATTCCACCACCTCCTTGGGCAGCCCCTTCCAATGCCTGACAACCCTTTCAGTGCAAAAATTCTTCCTGATGTCCAGCCTAAACTTCCCCTGGCACAGCTTGAGGCCAATTCCTCTTTTCGCTTGTTGCCTGGGAAAAGAAGCTGACCCTCACCTGGCTACAACCTCCTTCAGGGAGTTGTAGAGAGTGAGAAGGTCTCCTCTGAGCCTCCTTTTCTCCAGGCTGAACACCCTCAGCTCCCTCAGCTGCTCCTTGTAGGATTTACTCTCTAGATCCTTTAGCAGCTCCGTTCCCTTCTCTGGACTCTCTCCAGCACCTCAATGCCTTTTTTGTTGCGAGTGGCCCAGAACTGGACACACAGCTCGAGTTGTGGCCTCACCAGTGCCCAGTACAGGGGGACAATCTCTGCCTTGTGTTTTGTGTTTTGTCCTGCTGGCACAAATCCAGGGACAGATGGGGTGAATGAAGTGCTGACCCTGTGGGGAGGAGCTGAGCCTTTTTGCTTCCTGTAGAATTAGGCCAAAGCCAGTTTGGTCCAGTGTTTCGTTCTTTTGCACCTCCTGAATTGATAGAGAAGACTACAAAAAGTGGTACCAGGTAGGAAGTGCATAGCACACTGCTGACATGTTTACATCCCACTTTAGTCATTCATAGCCTACTTGGGACTTAATCCTACCTTCAGCTGTACATCATTCATCGTCTGGTGGCCAGTCAAGGGCCTTAAAAATGACCAAGTCTTTTGAACATTGTATGTGTAACTGTGAAGTGTTTAGATCTTATGATGACTTTATCCTGTTCTGTATTCACTGGGAAGCTTTTTAGCATGGTTCAGGCTAGGCAGATCCATAGGTTTTAGGTTTTGCTCCAAATAGAGTTTGGGTGTTTTAAAGGATCAACATCAACTAGCACCACTGGCGTGTCCTCTGCCGTTATGTTTTGCACGCATCAAATATCACGTATTATCGGGGTATGGAGAAATATTTCTTAAACCCCATGACTGTGAGTTATATCCTGGAATAAATATTGGCAACAAAAGTTAAATGATGAAACCTCATGCAATGAACAGTAACTGATTCAAGCTGGGCCGGATATAGATAGCTAAAGTCGAAGGGAAAGAAGTATTCCAGTGACATTTTCTCCTTGTTTACTTTCTAGTTAAGAAATTCTCTTTTTATCCTCCTTTTTCTAATAAAAAAAAAAGAAGGAAAAAAAAAAAAGGATAGATCAACTTTCGATTCAGTGTTTTAAAAAAAGAAAAGTGGATTTGGGGTGAAAAAAGGAAAGCAAAGCAACTTTCCCTTCACCTGTAAAATCTTTTAAAACTGGTAGTAGCTATGTCTTCACTTAAAGAACATCAATGGAAAGAATTTCCTTTGAAGACTAATTTCAAGGTACCCAAAAATGAAACCAACAATGTTTTTATTAAACCTGAATGATGAACTTTCAAGGAATGAGGAATTTAAATCATGAGATTTATTTACTTAGTTTGCTTTAAATTCTATTTGAAAATCTAGATGGACAATTTTACTACAGAAATCCAACACTACAAAAATATTCGAGGTATTGGAAAAGTTAAATATGTTGTTAAAGCATTATTCAAAGGAAAGACAGGTTCTTTTAATGTTTTCATTGAAACTTTTATGGATTTTTTTTTTCCTGTAAGCATGTAAGCAGTGTTAATATCCACTGTCAAGGCATCTGATGTCCAGGTACCATCATACCCTTTGATTGTGGGAGATTTCTGTCCATAAGTCGTCAGCTTTGGGTGTCCAAGAGTCCATGTAGAGTTGATGTGGGGAAAACTTTGTATTTTTTGAACTGCCTGTTTTGATAGAGAAATGTGCAGTTGCCTGTAAATGCTCCACTTCCAAGCAGCGAAAAGATAGTGAAGGCTAGCAGTTCTGGAGCTCAGCACAGACATTGCCTGGAAACTTTAACCACTGAGTGGTTTGTGTTTTGTGCACTACTAGTCCATGCAATCTAAATATCAGTCTGCAATTTTAAAGAAGAGACATTTGTCATGCAGGCTATGAGGCCTGATTTCAGCTAACACAAAGGTGTGGCTCTGTTACCTCTAGGACTATGACTCGATACTCCTTTATTATTATCAATTGATTGAGGTTTGATTTTTCCTTCCAGTGGAAATACTATTAGACCATAAATGTACAATGTGTAATTATATATATCTTGTATCTTTGTTCTTGTTTGAACATGACTTAATAGGAAAAGAACTCTAGAGACCCAAAATATGTATTTTAGTCAAAGAGTCTAGTCAAAGGCCTAGTCAAAGAGCTTTCCCATTTTCATAAGGCTTAAACTGGGGAAGTGGCTGCCATTTGCAAGCTAGCAATACAGTAAAAGCACATCATTGTACAAAACATTTTATTTGGACAGCTGTATAAAAATGGCAACACACTGTGAAATCCATTAACAGCAAAACATGTTAAATTCAGCAAAATGCATCTCATGTGGAACACTGAATAAGAAATTATAGTCTGAGTTTTACTAGCTGGTTATCAGAGTCTGTCTTGAATGAAGAAAATTGAATTTTTTTTCATGTGTCTGCCTATAATAGTGAATGCTGTACAGCGGGTTTTGAAACTGGCATGCACCTCTAAATTCTTGCTTCACAGACTCTTCTACAAGGTTTTCACAAATCTAAACATCCATGAGGAGCCTAAGGGAGTGGTTTTCACTCAGGCAAGTAGCTCTTACTGGCATGTTGGGTCCCACTCACACTCATTCGCATTACTGGGTTCAGAAACATTTGTAGGGGTAAGTTTTAGGGAACGTAGGAGTAAGAGCTCAAACTGAGAAGAAATGGATCCTCCCCTGCCTTGTCCCTCTGCTGTGCCAGCAAGGACTGTAGTCTTGCCAGCCAAGAGCAGGGACTTTGACTCATGTGGGATTTCCATGGGTGGATTTTGCTGTGCTGCATGTTGTAAGACTTTTCACGGTTAATCAATAGCATTTAAAAATTCAAAACCCCTCTTCCAAGTGTTTTGCATTTCCATTGTTTGCACTGTTTAACTATGAGATGTTGCTCATCAAGATAGGATGCCATTAAGTATTCTGGTAGAGAAAGAAAAAATTAGTTTACTCTTGCCTGGTAGAAAATGAAACAGCCATGTTAACTTTAGCTCTAATCATGAGATTAAAAGTCTAATGGGGAATAATATCATTTTCACTCTTCAAAGCCAGCATCAGTGACCTTTGGAGAGTTTTAACAGCCTAATGATTTCTAGAAAAAGCAAAACCCAGTCTTTTCCTTGACAAGGAAATGAAAAGTGAATGGAAAAAGGCAAGCGCAAGTAATCGTACGCTGGAGCAGGCTAAATGACTTTTAGTCATATTCAGTACAACTTGTGAGAGATTGTTTCCAGGCTTTATTGTCCAAGCCACTGGCTGCTCTGAAGGGAGAGAAATAAATGCAAGGCAGAGCCATGGGGCTGGGGGACAGTGTGGGGACAGCCCTGCTCCTCCACCCAGCTGGCCCATGGCAGTGGCCGCTCTGACCAGCGGGGCTGAGTGTGCACACTGCTTGTCCTGAGCAGGTTTGCTGTCATGTGGGGCTTGTTTCCTGTGTAAGAGCACTGGAATTTCTTGTTTCAGTTCCTGTTTGCCGTGTTTGTGAGCTCAGGCTGTTGCTCTTTTGCCAAGCTGGCAGCACACGGGGGGGACTTCCTGCGCAGGGGATGTAAAAGCGATTCTCTGATTCTTCCTCTGCAGCCATTGGGAGATAAAAGCCAGGACATCAGGGACTGCGAAGAGGGAGCCAAATTATATTTATAATATTAAAGTGAGTGCATTTGTGGTTTTGCCATTCTCTAGGGTTTTTCATAAGTAGAAAAACATGAATTAGCATTTTCCATTTCCATATATTGACTGGAAAAATAGCCTGCTCTCAATTAAGACCTATAGCTTTTGGGATGTATGCAACAATTTTATAAAATATTTACAGCAAAATTTGCATTTTACATAGTATTACAGTTTTTCTTGTGTTTAGTAGAAAGAACTTAGGCCTAAGAAAGGAAATCCATCCAGCGTACCAAAAGGGAACTGTATCTAAAATTAGATTGTTAGTATTCACAACAAGGAATGTCCAGTGCTGACTGTTACCTCCAGTAATTATCGAAGGTCGCTTTTCCCCCCAGCTATTTGTTACAGCTGCTGTAAGGACCGTGCTCCCTGTGCAGAGCTATCACTATCCCTTTAAAACTGCCTTTGGAAGCGATTGGAGCCTTGCTCTAGACAGATAAGTAGAACATTTTTTACCAAATGTAAATGTGCACTGTAAAGAACACAGCTATTTCCTGGATAATTTGCAGTTGTATATTTTATGTTAATTTCACCGAAAATATTGCACCCCTGCCAGGTTTAGTAGAGGCTCACTGTGATATGAATAATTTCTAGCGAATCTTTTTTTTTTTTTCTTCATTTAAGATTTGGCACCTTTTTAAGATTTTAATAATAGCAACAAGGAGGAAGATTTAGAACAAGTGAAACATTAGAGCCAAAGAAATTCACATTGAGAGCTAATGTAAAATAGCAAGAATAATTACATGGAAAACAGTTTCCACAGATGTTTTTCCTTGTAATGTAATAACTATTTACTAAACTGTTTATTTTAGGCCCTTGGTTTACAATAAAATATTTATACATGCTCTACTGTAATAAAAAAATATTGACAAAATACTATAGAGATTTTTAAAAGACAATTAGTATTTCCCTGTCTGGAAAGTGAACACAAGAGAAGCAGTGCCAGCCCTTGCCATGCTCGTGGAGAGGAGATCTGGGGTTAGCAACAACATCCCTTTTGGGTTTGTCTGGGTTTGACTCAGCTAGCAGGGAGGCACTGGACTTGTGGCAATCCAAAGTGTAACTTACTGAAGAACATGAGAGCTAACACTCTAAAGACTGTGGAAACATGCTTTTCCACTTCGTTGCATAAGAAAAGCTTTATTCCATACTTGAGTTATACAATAAAGTAATGTCTTGTCTGAGCAAAATATGCCTGTTTTAGGAGCAGGTTTAAAGTTCAAGATGCCAGAATCCTGAATCTTGTTCTTAAAAACTGGTGTGGGACAGTGACATCTCTGAAGTAATGCCTGTGGCATGTTTATTGTTTGATCCTGACCGAGCCACATCTGTCATACAGTAATTCATAAAGTTACTCCCATGCCTATGGAGCATGTACACTGTGTTACACAAGGGTAACTGCACCTACACAGATATAGTGGTGTCTGAGGGTGCTGAAATCGTAAAATCAGCAATATTGAAAGATCTACAGATTCTGCTTTCCATAAATAATCTTAAATTGTCTATTCTTCTGTTCATGAATATATAGAAGAAAGTTAATTTTCAGGTGCCTATGGCCTTACCTTTTAAAATCTTGAACACAGGGTAGTATCCTACAAGGAACTTCAGTTCCTGCCAGTTTCATAATGAAGGATTTATTTTTTTCTTCATAAGTTATTGTACATACTTTACTTAACCCCAGAGTGCTGGCACACAGTAACTTTAAAAAGCAGCCTCCAGGACAGAAGAGAAAATACCTTTAATTTCATGGATGCAGACCCTACTGTCTGTATGCATTTGAGCACCACCAACATGTTAGAGGAACCTGAACTCTGAGTAAAGACTGCATGAACAGCCAACATTTGGGAAGCAGGATGGTTTCAATATCTAGATATGAATCCATATTTAGCAGTTCTGGCTCTACTTTCAAGCAGACAATTCCCTTGAGTTTCCAAGCTAGCAAGTTTTGAGCTTTATCATTTCAGAGGAAACAGGGTAGCTGCCTTGTGGAATGATTTGAAAAATGAATTTAAAATGTACCTATAAACCTCCTTTCTTGGTGAAACTAATAACACTCACCTGTTTAAAAATTATTGGTGTGATTAACTATGGAGATTTTTGTCATGCTGAGCTATAACGTGCACGAAGAAAGAGCAGAGCAGAAAACAGCAAGCATGAGAACTAAAACTGAACAAAAGAGGGAGCTAAGAAATCTAAAATGCTCAGTTTTAAAGCAGGAATAATCATGGTTACCAGATGCCTTTTGTTGTAAACAGACCGTTTTCCATGGTTGACTCTTACATAGAGGCCAATGCACGCGAGAGGTTTGTGAGCCTTGTACCATGCCATGCGAAACCACGGCGTCCTGTTCCCATGGCTTGCCCTTGTAGAGCCTGCCCAGAACAGCTTTTGGAGAATTAAACATTGGCTTTCCCTATGCAAGTCTGTATAATTTAATATCAGACTTACAATAAGAAAAATAGATGGTGTAATATGTGCAGTGTTTTCTGTAAATTACACCAAAGTTGGGTTCTTGGCTTTTAGCCTTTGCTACCTTCCTGCCTGTGCAACGTGGACACACTGTAGAGTGCTGCCAGGTTATGCAATTAGTTCAGTGCAGCTCCTTTTGAGTCATTGGTAGGGTCCAAAGCTAGCATTAAGGAAAACAAAGGAATTTGTGCTTGGAAGTCTGCATTGCTCTCTACACAAGAATTTCTTTATTTTTCAAGGACTTTTATTGTGTAAGCTAATGATTTTGTTTTTAAGTTATATTCTCAGGGGCATGGACATCCAGGATAATCGAGGACGTACTTTTAATACCGATCCCGCAATGTTAGGTCTCTGGTGGAAAAATTGGACTGACTGCAGGGCTTGAGCCTTGGATTAACCCCTGCTTGGGAGAAGTGTTGATTTCCTGGCGCTGAATATATTTGTAAATTGATACACGTTTCCTATGTGTAAATTAGTTCAAACGAAAGTAAATCGGTCAGTTCCCTTCCCACTTGCATTTTAAAATGCCTCTTACTGTTGATCACAGCAAAAGCCATTATCTCTTTTAGTAATTTGAAAACTAAGTACATCTGCCAGGGTTCTGCCCTTCATTGTCTGAGCCTCACCTGCTTGGCCCTCCCTACTTCCTCCCCCAGCTCCAGCAGCAGGCTGGGGCTCCTTTCCCTGGGAAAGCTCAGCTCATCTCAGCTCACAGATCCCTCTGCAACCCAAATCAGATGGCTCTTCAGCTGAAGTGGGAGTACTGCATGGTATGTAAAACAGAAATGAGGGATGCAATATCTGCGGGTCTGAAAGACAAGGAGGGCATCTTTTGCAATTTTGAATTGCCTTTTTTTGGCAATGGAGAAGAGTTTAGAAATTACCCATTTAAACTGGACAATGTTATTGGTACTTCTGCATGGAAAAGTAGTATTTTAAGAGAGATAGATTAAGGAGCAGAGCAAGAAAGCGCATGTAAAGGAAAACTGTGGAAGGAGTTCTTTTGAAAATTCACATGGTATGAATTATAACACAAACCTTTTCAGATAGTCTCCAAAAGCACTCACCTAGTATCCCTACCATACCCCTGCATGTAATGAAACAACTGGCAGAGAGTATTATTTTAATAAAGCACTGGCTGTTAGTGACTCTCGTAGTGGATCAGGAAACGAGTTCGGAGGAACAGATATTGCTGAAGAATCTGTCTCCAATTTTCCCTTGGCACTGCACTTCTAGGGTCTTTAAAGGTTTATGTATTTAACAATGCAAATCTTCATTTTAGGTTTTCATTTGCTTCTTGGGATTTTTATTAATTTTGCAGCGTTCATTTAAGTTGATCCAACCCTTTATATCATTTCCAGCTTGAAATATTAGTTCAGAGATAAGCTTTGTTATTAAGTGCTTAATCTTGAACACTTGTCTTATTTGGTAAGAATTATCTCTGAGAAGTAGGCAAAGAGAAGTTGACTACTGTGGTTTTAAAGCAGCTGTAACTGGAGTAGCCCAAGTACTAGCTTAAAAAGGTTGGCATCCCTTCAGTTTGCCATCACAGCAGCTGGACTTCATTAAGTGCTGGTGTTAATTACTGGGAGAATGTTGGTTCAGTATGCAAGCAGCAACACTTGGGGTGACACAATAAGAAAAGGGTCACCTTGAAAGAGAAGCTTTTTTTTTTTTAAAAAAAAAAGGCAAAGCAGGGCTGCCATTAATTTTGTAACTGCATTTAGCTCAAACTTTCCCAGCAAACAGTGAAATAAGCACTACTGTGCAGCAGTGGGGAATGGCTGAATTGTGTGCCACTGAACAGGCCAGGAAGGAAGGTAGATGCAGTGCTGGGCCAGCTTGCCCCGTGATAAAGGAAGATGTTAATGTCGTATTTTTTATGTGTGTGGTGTGAAGGAGAGGGAAAATTCTTTCTGTATTCTCCAGAGTTTTCAAGCCATATGCAGTATAGTTTGAAGAGGAATTATTAATAATTTCTTATACTGTAAATAGTATTCTATAGAGAAAACCTGTTAAGGGTTTGTAGCTAAGGAAAGTTTAGGAGATGAATGTCATGGAGAATAACATAAAACATGTGGTAGCATAAAACAAGCATTTCTTGGAAATGTGTCCTAAAGCTGATGACATTCAGACAAAGTGGGCCAAGTCCAGCCCTGGTGTAAGCAGCTAGTGTTGCACCCAGCCCAGTGTCCCACCACCAAGGGAAAATTTACCAAGGGAAAGTGAATTTTTATCTGTGTCTTTCACCTGGCAATTGTCTGGATGCAGGAGCCAGGTGCCCGGGCTGGAAAGGGTGTGTGTGAGGATGTTGGAGGAGAATTAGGTTATTACATTTCCTCCTTAATTCTTCATCAGGGCTGCTGCCTGTATTTTCTACAGAAAAATCAATGCATTCTGATTCTGTAATTTCCCATGGTGCCTCGCCGGGCGCGCGGCGTGCCGTGGGAGGTGACATATCCGGTCATGGCAGCTTGAACTCTTTTTTCCAGTGAAAGAATTCATTGGAATTTCACAACCTTTGCATGCTTTTGTGAAAACACTCATTTGTGTTTGCGCCAACCTGCTAATGGCGGATGCCGGGGCTTGCGAATCCCACCTACATTCGGTGCTCGTTATGGCATGGAATGTGCCGTTAATAATGCATCTGTGAAACTCAGCTGCGAGGGAGCCAAGTAATTATCCCACCGTAGCGTTCCCTGCTTCAGTGTCATCACAACTGGGGCTTCATTAAAAGTCCTAACAGTAGAGATGTTGTGTGGTGCAGCCTGTATATATATTTTTTCATTTAAATTATCAGCAATGCCATGGCTCAGAGGTAATTTGACTTTTTGAAACCGTGGAGCCCCTGTGAATTTCCTTCCTCCTCTCCCTCTCGCTGCAGCACCAGCTGATCAGCCCCAGAAGAACAAAAGGTTTATCTGAAGCTATGAAGCATATATTCACCAGCTTCTGGCGTCTAGATAAAAAAAAAAAAAAAAATCAAAGTACTCCATTGAACATGTTAATACTGAGCAAAATGCACACAGCCAGACACTAAACCTTTACAGGGATTTAGGCATTTGAAAAGTGATACTCTGATCAGGTCTTGAGTTAGTTTCCTTAGCATAAAGTAAAGCAGAATCTTAAAGTAATATATGTTTTTAAATAAATGGAAAGCTTAACATTACCTCCCCCTCTCCTTTTGTTTTATTTCTTTGTCTGGTTTCTGTCTGTCAGGCAGTAACAAAATCTTGGGCAAAGGTATGCTGTAATGGAAGTATTTTCCCTTTTTAATATCATATCCTTCCAACAGAAAATGTAGTATGAACCTCTGGCATAAAAATAAACAGGCATGAAGAACAAAAGCATCTGTGGCTCCTTTCAGGTCTCTGAGGGAGTTTGGGATGCTTCAAAAAATTATTAATTTGGTACTTCATTCCTCCTTGTTGTTGGGTGTTTTTTGTTTTACTGCCACTGGCTTTCCATTTTACCATCCAGATCCTGGGGAGGCTGGGGTGTAATGGGAGCCCTGCCAGCAGCAAACAGGACACTTGGCAGTGATCTCAACAATTTCAGGATTTATCTGGGCTTCTCTCCACCAACCTGATGTTGGTGGTGGCTCCTCCGGCCCCTGGGCAGTGTAGGGCCCGAAGCAGGAGCACTGCAGAAAAGGGGAGGGGTTCCCCTTGCACCCAGGAGCTCTCAACTGGCAGGGGATGGCCAAAGGCTGTGCCTGCATAGCCATCCTCTTGGATTTTGTCTGGATCTGTAGGTCCATGCTG